>NC_053393.1:326289832-326589832 GCF_905171765.1 Bufo bufo
TGAGAATGGCAAATTTGGGAATAGTTTTTCAACCCAGAAAAAAAAAAGTGCTTTTACGGTCACTAGAAATAACTTGACCAGCTAAAACAGTACAGATTTGGTTGAATAGAAATGTGAGGCCTGTTTTTTTTTGCGCTGTGTGACAGGTATAGGTTTAATCACAGAATCAGACTTCTATCAGCACGGTAGCGTGTGTCTTAGGTTTTTCTGAATGGCACTATCAGCACCTTCAATGTAAGATATCCTTTTTGGGATAGATTTCAAGTAGGCCTCAAATACCAGAAACTAGTTATTTTGAGAATGGCAAATTTGGGAATAGTTTTTCAACCCAGAAAAAAAAATGTGCTTTTACGGTCACTACAAATAACTTGACCAGCTAAAACAGTACAGATTTGGTTGAATAGAAATGTGAGGCCTGTTTTTTTTTGCGCTGTGTGACAGGTATAGGTTTAATCACAGAATCAGACTTCTATCAGCACGGTAGCGTGTGTCTTAGGTTTTTCTGAATGGCACTATCAGCACCTTCAATGTAAGATATCCTTTTTGGGATAGATTTCAAGTAGGCCTCAAATACCAGAAACTAGTTATTTTGAGAATGGCAAATTTGGGAATAGTTTTTCAACCCAGAAAAAAAAATGTGCTTTTACGGTCACTAGAAATAACTTGACCAGCTAAAACAGTACAGATTTGGTTGAATAGAAATGTGAGGCCTGTTTTTTTTTGCGCTGTGTGACAGGTATAGGTTTAATCACAGAATCAGACTTCTATCAGCACGGTAGCGTGTGTCTTAGGTTTTTCTGAATGGCACTATCAGCACCTTCAATGTAAGATATCCTTTTTGGGATAGATTTCAAGTAGGCCTCAAATACCAGAAACTAGTTATTTTGAGAATGGCAAATTTGGGAATAGTTTTTCAACCCAGAAAAAAAAAAGTGCTTTTAAAGTCACTAGAAATAACTTGACCAGCTAAAACAGTACAGATTTGGTTGAATAGAAATGTGAGGCCTGTTTTTTTTTGCGCTGTGTGACAGGTATAGGTTTAATCACAGAATCAGACTTCTATCTGCACGGTAGCGTGTGTCTTAGGTTTTTCTGAATGACACTATCAGTACCTTCAATGTAAGATATCCTTTTTGGGATAGATTTCAAGTAGGCCTCAAATACCAGAAACTAGTTATTTTGAGAATGGCAAATTTGGGAATAGTTTTTCAACCCAGAAAAAAAAAAGTGCTTTTACGGTCACTACAAATAACTTGACCAGCTAAAACAGTACAGATTTGGTTGAATAGAAATGTGAGGCCTGTTTTTTTTTGCGCTGTGTGACAGGTATAGGTTTAATCACAGAATCAGACTTCTATCTGCACGGTAGCGTGTGTCTTAGGTTTTTCTGAATGACACTATCAGTACCTTCAATGTAAGATATCCTTTTTGGGATAGATTTCAAGTAGGCCTCAAATACCAGAAACTAGTTATTTTGAGAATGGCAAATTTGGGAATAGTTTTTCAACCCAGAAAAAAAAAAGTGCTTTTAAAGTCACTAGAAATAACTTGACCAGCTAAAACAGTACAGATTTGGTTGAATAGAAATGTGAGGCCTTTTTTTTTTTGCGCTGTGTGACAGGTATAGGTTTAATCACAGAATCAGACTTCTATCAGCACGGTAGCGTGTGTCTTAGGTTTTTCTGAATGGCACTATCAGCACCTTCAATGTAAGATATCCTTTTTGGGATAGATTTCAAGTAGGCCTCAAATACCAGAAACTAGTTATTTTGAGAATGGCAAATTTGGGAATAGTTTTTCAACCCAGAAAAAAAAATGTGCTTTTACGGTCACTAGAAATAACTTGACCAGCTAAAACAGTACAGATTTGGTTGAATAGAAATGTGAGGCCTGTTTTTTTTTGCGCTGTGTGACAGGTATAGGTTTAATCACAGAATCAGACTTCTATCAGCACGGTAGCGTGTGTCTTAGGTTTTTCTGAATGGCACTATCAGCACCTTCAATGTAAGATATCCTTTTTGGGATAGATTTCAAGTAGGCCTCAAATATCAGAAACTAGTTATTTTGAGAATGGCAAATTTGGGAATAGTTTTTCAACCCAGAAAAAAAAATGTGCTTTTACGGTCACTAGAAATAACTTGACCAGCTAAAACAGTACAGATTTGGTTGAATAGAAATGTGAGGCCTGTTTTTTTTTGCGCTGTGTGACAGGTATAGGTTTAATCACAGAATCAGACTTCTATCTGCACGGTAGCGTGTGTCTTAGGTTTTTCTGAATGACACTATCAGTACCTTCAATGTAAGATATCCTTTTTGGGATAGATTTCAAGTAGGCCTCAAATACCAGAAACTAGTTATTTTGAGAATGGCAAATTTGGGAATAGTTTTTCAACCCAGAAAAAAAAATGTGCTTTTACGGTCACTAGAAATAACTTGACCAGCTAAAACAGTACAGATTTGGTTGAATAGAAATGTGAGGCCTGTTTTTTTTTGCGCTGTGTGACAGGTATAGGTTTAATCACAGAATCAGACTTCTATCTGCACGGTAGCGTGTGTCTTAGGTTTTTCTGAATGACACTATCAGCACCTTCAATGTAAGATATCCTTTTTGGGATAGATTTCAAGTAGGCCTCAAATATCAGAAACTAGTTATTTTGAGAATGGCAAATTTGGGAATAGTTTTTCAACCCAGAAAAAAAAATGTGCTTTTACGGTCACTAGAAATAACTTGACCAGCTAAAACAGTACAGATTTGGTTGAATAGAAATGTGAGGCCTGTTTTTTTTTGCGCTGTGTGACAGGTATAGGTTTAATCACAGAATCAGACTTCTATCAGCACGGTAGCGTGTGTCTTAGGTTTTTCTGAATGGCACTATCAGCACCTTCAATGTAAGATATCCTTTTTGGGATAGATTTCAAGTAGGCCTCAAATACCAGAAACTAGTTATTTTGAGAATGGCAAATTTGGGAATAGTTTTTCAACCCAGAAAAAAAAAAGTGCTTTTACGGTCACTAGAAATAACTTGACCAGCTAAAACAGTACAGATTTGGTTGAATAGAAATGTGAGGCCTGTTTTTTTTTTGCGCTGTGTGACAGGTATAGGTTTAATCACAGAATCAGACTTCTATCAGCACGGTAGCGTGTGTCTTAGGTTTTTCTGAATGGCACTATCAGCACCTTCAATGTAAGATATCCTTTTTGGGATAGATTTCAAGTAGGCCTCAAATACCAGAAACTAGTTATTTTGAGAATGGCAAATTTGGGAATAGTTTTTCAACCCAGAAAAAAAAAAGTGCTTTTACGGTCACTAGAAATAACTTGACCAGCTAAAACAGTACAGATTTGGTTGAATAGAAATGTGAGGCCTGTTTTTTTTTGCGCTGTGTGACAGGTATAGGTTTAATCACAGAATCAGACTTCTATCAGCACGGTAGCGTGTGTCTTAGGTTTTTCTGAATGGCACTATCAGCACCTTCAATGTAAGATATCCTTTTTGGGATAGATTTCAAGTAGGCCTCAAATACCAGAAACTAGTTATTTTGAGAATGGCAAATTTGGGAATAGTTTTTCAACCCAGAAAAAAAAAAGTGCTTTTACGGTCACTACAAATAACTTGACCAGCTAAAACAGTACAGATTTGGTTGAATAGAAATGTGAGGCCTGTTTTTTATTGCGCTGTGTGACAGGTATAGGTTTAATCACAGAATCAGACTTCTATCAGCACGGTAGCGTGTGTCTTAGGTTTTTCTGAATGGCACTATCAGCACCTTCAATGTAAGATATCCTTTTTGGGATAGATTTCAAGTAGGCCTCAAATACCAGAAACTAGTTATTTTGAGAATGGCAAATTTGGGAATAGTTTTTCAACCCAGAAAAAAAAATGTGCTTTTACGGTCACTAGAAATAACTTGACCAGCTAAAACAGTACAGATTTGGTTGAATAGAAATGTGAGGCCTGTTTTTTTTTGCGCTGTGTGACAGGTATAGGTTTAATCACAGAATCAGACTTCTATCAGCACGGTAGCGTGTGTCTTAGGTTTTTCTGAATGGCACTATCAGCACCTTCAATGTAAGATATCCTTTTTGGGATAGATTTCAAGTAGGCCTCAAATACCAGAAACTAGTTATTTTGAGAATGGCAAATTTGGGAATAGTTTTTCAACCCAGAAAAAAAAAAGTGCTTTTACGGTCACTAGAAATAACTTGACCAGCTAAAACAGTACAGATTTGGTTGAATAGAAATGTGAGGCCTGTTTTTTTTTGCGCTGTGTGACAGGTATAGGTTTAATCACAGAATCAGACTTCTATCTGCACGGTAGCGTGTGTCTTAGGTTTTTCTGAATGACACTATCAGTACCTTCAATGTAAGATATCCTTTTTGGGATAGATTTCAAGTAGGCCTCAAATACCAGAAACTAGTTATTTTGAGAATGGCAAATTTGGGAATAGTTTTTCAACCCAGAAAAAAAAAAGTGCTTTTACGGTCACTACAAATAACTTGACCAGCTAAAACAGTACAGATTTGGTTGAATAGAAATGTGAGGCCTGTTTTTTTTTGCGCTGTGTGACAGGTATAGGTTTAATCACAGAATCAGACTTCTATCTGCACGGTAGCGTGTGTCTTAGGTTTTTCTGAATGACACTATCAGTACCTTCAATGTAAGATATCCTTTTTGGGATAGATTTCAAGTAGGCCTCAAATACCAGAAACTAGTTATTTTGAGAATGGCAAATTTGGGAATAGTTTTTCAACCCAGAAAAAAAAAAGTGCTTTTAAAGTCACTAGAAATAACTTGACCAGCTAAAACAGTACAGATTTGGTTGAATAGAAATGTGAGGCCTGTTTTTTTTTGCGCTGTGTGACAGGTATAGGTTTAATCACAGAATCAGACTTCTATCAGCACGGTAGCGTGTGTCTTAGGTTTTTCTGAATGGCACTATCAGCACCTTCAATGTAAGATATCCTTTTTGGGATAGATTTCAAGTAGGCCTCAAATACCAGAAACTAGTTATTTTGAGAATGGCAAATTTGGGAATAGTTTTTCAACCCAGAAAAAAAAATGTGCTTTTACGGTCACTAGAAATAACTTGACCAGCTAAAACAGTACAGATTTGGTTGAATAGAAATGTGAGGCCTGTTTTTTTTTGCGCTGTGTGACAGGTATAGGTTTAATCACAGAATCAGACTTCTATCAGCACGGTAGCGTGTGTCTTAGGTTTTTCTGAATGGCACTATCAGCACCTTCAATGTAAGATATCCTTTTTGGGATAGATTTCAAGTAGGCCTCAAATACCAGAAACTAGTTATTTTGAGAATGGCAAATTTGGGAATAGTTTTTCAACCCAGAAAAAAAAATGTGCTTTTACGGTCACTACAAATAACTTGACCAGCTAAAACAGTACAGATTTGGTTGAATAGAAATGTGAGGCCTGTTTTTTTTTGCGCTGTGTGACAGGTATAGGTTTAATCACAGAATCAGACTTCTATCTGCACGGTAGCGTGTGTCTTAGGTTTTTCTGAATGACACTATCAGTACCTTCAATGTAAGATATCCTTTTTGGGATAGATTTCAAGTAGGCCTCAAATACCAGAAACTAGTTATTTTGAGAATGGCAAATTTGGGAATAGTTTTTCAACCCAGAAAAAAAAATGTGCTTTTACGGTCACTAGAAATAACTTGACCAGCTAAAACAGTACAGATTTGGTTGAATAGAAATGTGAGGCCTGTTCTTTTTTGCGCTGTGTGACAGGTATAGGTTTAATCACAGAATCAGACTTCTATCTGCACGGTAGCGTGTGTCTTAGGTTTTTCTGAATGACACTATCAGCACCTTCAATGTAAGATATCCTTTTTGGGATAGATTTCAAGTAGGCCTCAAATACCAGAAACTAGTTATTTTGAGAATGGCAAATTTGGGAATAGTTTTTCAACCCAGAAAAAAAAATGTGCTTTTACGGTCACTAGAAATAACTTGACCAGCTAAAACAGTACAGATTTGGTTGAATAGAAATGTGAGGCCTGTTCTTTTTTGCGCTGTGTGACAGGTATAGGTTTAATCACAGAATCAGACTTCTATCTGCACGGTAGCGTGTGTCTTAGGTTTTTCTGAATGACACTATCAGCACCTTCAATGTAAGATATCCTTTTTGGGATAGATTTCAAGTAGGCCTCAAATACCAGAAACTAGTTATTTTGAGAATGGCAAATTTGGGAATAGTTTTTCAACCCAGAAAAAAAAAAGTGCTTTTACGGTCACTAGAAATAACTTGACCAGCTAAAACAGTACAGATTTGGTTGAATAGAAATGTGAGGCCTGTTTTTTTTTTGCGCTGTGTGACAGGTATAGGTTTAATCACAGAATCAGACTTCTATCTGCACGGTAGCGTGTGTCTTAGGTTTTTCTGAATGACACTATCAGCACCTTCAATGTAAGATATCCTTTTTGGGATAGATTTCAAGTAGGCCTCAAATACCAGAAACTAGTTATTTTGAGAATGGCAAATTTGGGAATAGTTTTTCAACCCAGAAAAAAAAATGTGCTTTTACGGTCACTAGAAATAACTTGACCAGCTAAAACAGTACAGATTTGGTTGAATAGAAATGTGAGGCCTGTTTTTTTTTGCGCTGTGTGACAGGTATAGGTTTAATCACAGAATCAGACTTCTATCTGCACGGTAGCGTGTGTCTTAGGTTTTTCTGAATGACACTATCAGCACCTTCAATGTAAGATATCCTTTTTGGGATAGATTTCAAGTAGGCCTCAAATACCAGAAACTAGTTATTTTGAGAATGGCAAATTTGGGAATAGTTTTTCAACCCAGAAAAAAAAAAGTGCTTTTACGGTCACTACAAATAACTTGACCAGCTAAAACAGTACAGATTTGGTTGAATAGAAATGTGAGGCCTGTTTTTTATTGCGCTGTGTGAAAGGTATAGGTTTAATCACAGAATCAGACTTCTATCAGCACGGTAGCGTGTGTCTTAGGTTTTTCTGAATGGCACTATCAGCACCTTCAATGTAAGATATCCTTTTTGGGATAGATTTCAAGTAGGCCTCAAATACCAGAAACTAGTTATTTTGAGAATGGCAAATTTGGGAATAGTTTTTCAACCCAGAAAAAAAAATGTGCTTTTACGGTCACTAGAAATAACTTGACCAGCTAAAACAGTACAGATTTGGTTGAATAGAAATGTGAGGCCTGTTTTTTTTTGCGCTGTGTGACAGGTATAGGTTTAATCACAGAATCAGACTTCTATCAGCACGGTAGCGTGTGTCTTAGGTTTTTCTGAATGGCACTATCAGCACCTTCAATGTAAGATATCCTTTTTGGGATAGATTTCAAGTAGGCCTCAAATACCAGAAACTAGTTATTTTGAGAATGGCAAATTTGGGAATAGTTTTTCAACCCAGAAAAAAAAAAGTGCTTTTAAAGTCACTACAAATAACTTGACCAGCTAAAACAGTACAGATTTGGTTGAATAGAAATGTGAGGCCTGTTTTTTTTTGCGCTGTGTGACAGGTATAGGTTTAATCACAGAATCAGACTTCTATCTGCACGGTAGCGTGTGTCTTAGGTTTTTCTGAATGACACTATCAGTACCTTCAATGTAAGATATCCTTTTTGGGATAGATTTCAAGTAGGCCTCAAATACCAGAAACTAGTTATTTTGAGAATGGCAAATTTGGGAATAGTTTTTCAACCCAGAAAAAAAAAAGTGCTTTTACGGTCACTACAAATAACTTGACCAGCTAAAACAGTACAGATTTGGTTGAATAGAAATGTGAGGCCTGTTTTTTTTTGCGCTGTGTGACAGGTATAGGTTTAATCACAGAATCAGACTTCTATCTGCACGGTAGCGTGTGTCTTAGGTTTTTCTGAATGACACTATCAGTACCTTCAATGTAAGATATCCTTTTTGGGATAGATTTCAAGTAGGCCTCAAATACCAGAAACTAGTTATTTTGAGAATGGCAAATTTGGGAATAGTTTTTCAACCCAGAAAAAAAAAAGTGCTTTTACGGTCACTAGAAATAACTTGACCAGCTAAAACAGTACAGATTTGGTTGAATAGAAATGTGAGGCCTGTTTTTTTTTGCGCTGTGTGACAGGTATAGGTTTAATCACAGAATCAGACTTCTATCAGCACGGTAGCGTGTGTCTTAGGTTTTTCTGAATGACACTATCAGCACCTTCAATGTAAGATATCCTTTTTGGGATAGATTTCAAGTAGGCCTCAAATACCAGAAACTAGTTATTTTGAGAATGGCAAATTTGGGAATAGTTTTTCAACCCAGAAAAAAAAAAGTGCTTTTAAAGTCACTAGAAATAACTTGACCAGCTAAAACAGTACAGATTTGGTTGAATAGAAATGTGAGGCCTGTTTTTTTTTGCGCTGTGTGACAGGTATAGGTTTAATCACAGAATCAGACTTCTATCTGCACGGTAGCGTGTGTCTTAGGTTTTTCTGAATGACACTATCAGCACCTTCAATGTAAGATATCCTTTTTGGGATAGATTTCAAGTAGGCCTCAAATACCAGAAACTAGTTATTTTGAGAATGGCAAATTTGGGAATAGTTTTTCAACCCAGAAAAAAAAAAGTGCTTTTACGGTCACTACAAATAACTTGACCAGCTAAAACAGTACAGATTTGGTTGAATAGAAATGTGAGGCCTGTTTTTTTTTGCGCTGTGTGACAGGTATAGGTTTAATCACAGAATCAGACTTCTATCAGCACGGTAGCGTGTGTCTTAGGTTTTTCTGAATGGCACTATCAGCACCTTCAATGTAAGATATCCTTTTTGGGATAGATTTCAAGTAGGCCTCAAATACCAGAAACTAGTTATTTTGAGAATGGCAAATTTGGGAATAGTTTTTCAACCCAGAAAAAAAAATGTGCTTTTACGGTCACTAGAAATAACTTGACCAGCTAAAACAGTACAGATTTGGTTGAATAGAAATGTGAGGCCTGTTTTTTTTTGCGCTGTGTGACAGGTATAGGTTTAATCACAGAATCAGACTTCTATCAGCACGGTAGCGTGTGTCTTAGGTTTTTCTGAATGACACTATCAGCACCTTCAATGTAAGATATCCTTTTTGGGATAGATTTCAAGTAGGCCTCAAATACCAGAAACTAGTTATTTTGAGAATGGCAAATTTGGGAATAGTTTTTCAACCCAGAAAAAAATATGTGCTTTTACGGTCACTAGAAATAACTTGACCAGCTAAAACAGTACAGATTTGGTTGAATAGAAATGTGAGGCCTGTTTTTTTTTGCGCTGTGTGACAGGTATAGGTTTAATCACAGAATCAGACTTCTATCTGCACGGTAGCGTGTGTCTTAGGTTTTTCTGAATGACACTATCAGTACCTTCAATGTAAGATATCCTTTTTGGGATAGATTTCAAGTAGGCCTCAAATACCAGAAACTAGTTATTTTGAGAATGGCAAATTTGGGAATAGTTTTTCAACCCAGAAAAAAAAAAGTGCTTTTACGGTCACTACAAATAACTTGACCAGCTAAAACAGTTACAGATTTGGTTGAATAGAAATGTGAGGCCTGTTTTTTTTTGCGCTGTGTGACAGGTATAGGTTTAATCACAGAATCAGACTTCTATCTGCACGGTAGCGTGTGTCTTAGGTTTTTCTGAATGACACTATCAGTACCTTCAATGTAAGATATCCTTTTTGGGATAGATTTCAAGTAGGCCTCAAATACCAGAAACTAGTTATTTTGAGAATGGCAAATTTGGGAATAGTTTTTCAACCCAGAAAAAAAAATGTGCTTTTACGGTCACTAGAAATAACTTGACCAGCTAAAACACTACAGATTTGGTTGAATAGAAATGTGAGGCCTGTTTTTTTTTGCGCTGTGTGACAGGTATAGGTTTAATCACAGAATCAGACTTCTATCAGCACGGTAGCGTGTGTCTTAGGTTTTTCTGAATGACACTATCAGCACCTTCAATGTAAGATATCCTTTTTGGGATAGATTTCAAGTAGGCCTCAAATACCAGAAACTAGTTATTTTGAGAATGGCAAATTTGGGAATAGTTTTTCAACCCAGAAAAAAAAATGTGCTTTTACGGTCACTAGAAATAACTTGACCAGCTAAAACAGTACAGATTTGGTTGAATAGAAATGTGAGGCCTGTTTTTTTTTGCGCTGTGTGACAGGTATAGGTTTAATCACAGAATCAGACTTCTATCTGCACGGTAGCGTGTGTCTTAGGTTTTTCTGAATGACACTATCAGTACCTTCAATGTAAGATATCCTTTTTGGGATAGATTTCAAGTAGGCCTCAAATACCAGAAACTAGTTATTTTGAGAATGGCAAATTTGGGAATAGTTTTTCAACCCAGAAAAAAAAAAGTGCTTTTACGGTCACTACAAATAACTTGACCAGCTAAAACAGTACAGATTTGGTTGAATAGAAATGTGAGGCCTGTTTTTTTTTGCGCTGTGTGACAGGTATAGGTTTAATCACAGAATCAGACTTCTATCTGCACGGTAGCGTGTGTCTTAGGTTTTTCTGAATGACACTATCAGCACCTTCAATGTAAGATATCCTTTTTGGGATAGATTTCAAGTAGGCCTCAAATACCAGAAACTAGTTATTTTGAGAATGGCAAATTTGGGAATAGTTTTTCAACCCAGAAAAAAAAATGTGCTTTTACGGTCACTAGAAATAACTTGACCAGCTAAAACAGTACAGATTTGGTTGAATAGAAATGTGAGGCCTGTTTTTTTTTGCGCTGTGTGACAGGTATAGGTTTAATCACAGAATCAGACTTCTATCTGCACGGTAGCGTGTGTCTTAGGTTTTTCTGAATGACACTATCAGCACCTTCAATGTAAGATATCCTTTTTGGGATAGATTTCAAGTAGGCCTCAAATACCAGAAACTAGTTATTTTGAGAATGGCAAATTTGGGAATAGTTTTTCAACCCAGAAAAAAAAAAGTGCTTTTACGGTCACTACAAATAACTTGACCAGCTAAAACAGTACAGATTTGGTTGAATAGAAATGTGAGGCCTGTTTTTTATTGCGCTGTGTGAAAGGTATAGGTTTAATCACAGAATCAGACTTCTATCAGCACGGTAGCGTGTGTCTTAGGTTTTTCTGAATGGCACTATCAGCACCTTCAATGTAAGATATCCTTTTTGGGATAGATTTCAAGTAGGCCTCAAATACCAGAAACTAGTTATTTTGAGAATGGCAAATTTGGGAATAGTTTTTCAACCCAGAAAAAAAAATGTGCTTTTACGGTCACTAGAAATAACTTGACCAGCTAAAACAGTACAGATTTGGTTGAATAGAAATGTGAGGCCTGTTTTTTATTGCGCTGTGTGAAAGGTATAGGTTTAATCACAGAATCAGACTTCTATCAGCACGGTAGCGTGTGTCTTAGGTTTTTCTGAATGGCACTATCAGCACCTTCAATGTAAGATATCCTTTTTGGGATAGATTTCAAGTAGGCCTCAAATACCAGAAACTAGTTATTTTGAGAATGGCAAATTTGGGAATAGTTTTTCAACCCAGAAAAAAAAATGTGCTTTTACGGTCACTAGAAATAACTTGACCAGCTAAAACAGTACAGATTTGGTTGAATAGAAATGTGAGGCCTGTTTTTTTTTGCGCTGTGTGACAGGTATAGGTTTAATCACAGAATCAGACTTCTATCTGCACGGTAGCGTGTGTCTTAGGTTTTTCTGAATGACACTATCAGTACCTTCAATGTAAGATATCCTTTTTGGGATAGATTTCAAGTAGGCCTCAAATACCAGAAACTAGTTATTTTGAGAATGGCAAATTTGGGAATAGTTTTTCAACCCAGAAAAAAAAAAGTGCTTTTACGGTCACTACAAATAACTTGACCAGCTAAAACAGTACAGATTTGGTTGAATAGAAATGTGAGGCCTGTTTTTTTTTGCGCTGTGTGACAGGTATAGGTTTAATCACAGAATCAGACTTCTATCTGCACGGTAGCGTGTGTCTTAGGTTTTTCTGAATGACACTATCAGCACCTTCAATGTAAGATATCCTTTTTGGGATAGATTTCAAGTAGGCCTCAAATACCAGAAACTAGTTATTTTGAGAATGGCAAATTTGGGAATAGTTTTTCAACCCAGAAAAAAAAATGTGCTTTTACGGTCACTAGAAATAACTTGACCAGCTAAAACAGTACAGATTTGGTTGAATAGAAATGTGAGGCCTGTTTTTTTTTGCGCTGTGTGACAGGTATAGGTTTAATCACAGAATCAGACTTCTATCTGCACGGTAGCGTGTGTCTTAGGTTTTTCTGAATGGCACTATCAGCACCTTCAATGTAAGATATCCTTTTTGGGATAGATTTCAAGTAGGCCTCAAATACCAGAAACTAGTTATTTTGAGAATGGCAAATTTGGGAATAGTTTTTCAACCCAGAAAAAAAAATGTGCTTTTACGGTCACTACAAATAACTTGACCAGCTAAAACAGTACAGATTTGGTTGAATAGAAATGTGAGGCCTGTTTTTTTTTGCGCTGTGTGACAGGTATAGGTTTAATCACAGAATCAGACTTCTATCAGCACGGTAGCGTGTGTCTTAGGTTTTTCTGAATGGCACTATCAGCACCTTCAATGTAAGATATCCTTTTTGGGATAGATTTCAAGTAGGCCTCAAATACCAGAAACTAGTTATTTTGAGAATGGCAAATTTGGGAATAGTTTTTCAACCCAGAAAAAAAAATGTGCTTTTACGGTCACTACAAATAACTTGACCAGCTAAAACAGTACAGATTTGGTTGAATAGAAATGTGAGGCCTGTTTTTTTTTGCGCTGTGTGACAGGTATAGGTTTAATCACAGAATCAGACTTCTATCTGCACGGTAGCGTGTGTCTTAGGTTTTTCTGAATGACACTATCAGCACCTTCAATGTAAGATATCCTTTTTGGGATAGATTTCAAGTAGGCCTCAAATACCAGAAACTAGTTATTTTGAGAATGGCAAATTTGGGAATAGTTTTTCAACCCAGAAAAAAAAATGTGCTTTTACGGTCACTAGAAATAACTTGACCAGCTAAAACAGTACAGATTTGGTTGAATAGAAATGTGAGGCCTGTTTTTTTTTGCGCTGTGTGACAGGTATAGGTTTAATCACAGAATCAGACTTCTATCAGCACGGTAGCGTGTGTCTTAGGTTTTTCTGAATGGCACTATCAGCACCTTCAATGTAAGATATCCTTTTTGGGATAGATTTCAAGTAGGCCTCAAATACCAGAAACTAGTTATTTTGAGAATGGCAAATTTGGGAATAGTTTTTCAACCCAGAAAAAAAAAAGTGCTTTTAAAGTCACTAGAAATAACTTGACCAGCTAAAACAGTACAGATTTGGTTGAATAGAAATGTGAGGCCTTTTTTTTTTTGCGCTGTGTGACAGGTATAGGTTTAATCACAGAATCAGACTTCTATCAGCACGGTAGCGTGTGTCTTAGGTTTTTCTGAATGGCACTATCAGCACCTTCAATGTAAGATATCCTTTTTGGGATAGATTTCAAGTAGGCCTCAAATACCAGAAACTAGTTATTTTGAGAATGGCAAATTTGGGAATAGTTTTTCAACCCAGAAAAAAAAAAGTGCTTTTACGGTCACTACAAATAACTTGACCAGCTAAAACAGTACAGATTTGGTTGAATAGAAATGTGAGGCCTGTTTTTTTTTGCGCTGTGTGAAAGGTATAGGTTTAATCACAGAATCAGACTTCTATCAGCACGGTAGCGTGTGTCTTAGGTTTTTCTGAATGGCACTATCAGCACCTTCAATGTAAGATATCCTTTTTGGGATAGATTTCAAGTAGGCCTCAAATACCAGAAACTAGTTATTTTGAGAATGGCAAATTTGGGAATAGTTTTTCAACCCAGAAAAAAAAATGTGCTTTTACGGTCACTAGAAATAACTTGACCAGCTAAAACAGTACAGATTTGGTTGAATAGAAATGTGAGGCCTGTTTTTTTTTGCGCTGTGTGACAGGTATAGGTTTAATCACAGAATCAGACTTCTATCAGCACGGTAGCGTGTGTCTTAGGTTTTTCTGAATGGCACTATCAGCACCTTCAATGTAAGATATCCTTTTTGGGATAGATTTCAAGTAGGCCTCAAATACCAGAAACTAGTTATTTTGAGAATGGCAAATTTGGGAATAGTTTTTCAACCCAGAAAAAAAAAAGTGCTTTTACGGTCACTAGAAATAACTTGACCAGCTAAAACAGTACAGATTTGGTTGAATAGAAATGTGAGGCCTGTTTTTTTTTGCGCTGTGTGACAGGTATAGGTTTAATCACAGAATCAGACTTCTATCTGCACGGTAGCGTGTGTCTTAGGTTTTTCTGAATGACACTATCAGTACCTTCAATGTAAGATATCCTTTTTGGGATAGATTTCAAGTAGGCCTCAAATACCAGAAACTAGTTATTTTGAGAATGGCAAATTTGGGAATAGTTTTTCAACCCAGAAAAAAAAAAGTGCTTTTACGGTCACTACAAATAACTTGACCAGCTAAAACAGTACAGATTTGGTTGAATAGAAATGTGAGGCCTGTTTTTTTTTGCGCTGTGTGACAGGTATAGGTTTAATCACAGAATCAGACTTCTATCTGCACGGTAGCGTGTGTCTTAGGTTTTTCTGAATGACACTATCAGTACCTTCAATGTAAGATATCCTTTTTGGGATAGATTTCAAGTAGGCCTCAAATACCAGAAACTAGTTATTTTGAGAATGGCAAATTTGGGAATAGTTTTTCAACCCAGAAAAAAAAATGTGCTTTTACGGTCACTAGAAATAACTTGACCAGCTAAAACAGTACAGATTTGGTTGAATAGAAATGTGAGGCCTGTTTTTTTTTGCGCCGTGTGACAGGTATAGGTTTAATCACAGAATCAGACTTCTATCAGCACGGTAGCGTGTGTCTTAGGTTTTTCTGAATGACACTATCAGCACCTTCAATGTAAGATATCCTTTTTGGGATAGATTTCAAGTAGGCCTCAAATACCAGAAACTAGTTATTTTGAGAATGGCAAATTTGGGAATAGTTTTTCAACCCAGAAAAAAAAATGTGCTTTTACGGTCACTAGAAATAACTTGACCAGCTAAAACAGTACAGATTTGGTTGAATAGAAATGTGAGGCCTGTTTTTTTTTGCGCTGTGTGACAGGTATAGGTTTAATCACAGAATCAGACTTCTATCAGCACGGTAGCGTGTGTCTTAGGTTTTTCTGAATGGCACTATCAGCACCTTCAATGTAAGATATCCTTTTTGGGATAGATTTCAAGTAGGCCTCAAATACCAGAAACTAGTTATTTTGAGAATGGCAAATTTGGGAATAGTTTTTCAACCCAGAAAAAAAAATGTGCTTTTACGGTCACTAGAAATAACTTGACCAGCTAAAACAGTACAGATTTGGTTGAATAGAAATGTGAGGCCTGTTTTTTTTTGCGCTGTGTGACAGGTATAGGTTTAATCACAGAATCAGACTTCTATATGCACGGTAGCGTGTGTCTTAGGTTTTTCTGAATGACACTATCAGCACCTTCAATGTAAGATATCCTTTTTGGGATAGATTTCAAGTAGGCCTCAAATACCAGAAACTAGTTATTTTGAGAATGGCAAATTTGGGAATAGTTTTTCAACCCAGAAAAAAAAAAGTGCTTTTACGGTCACTAGAAATAACTTGACCAGCTAAAACAGTACAGATTTGGTTGAATAGAAATGTGAGGCCTGTTTTTTTTTGCGCTGTGTGACAGGTATAGGTTTAATCACAGAATCAGACTTCTATCAGCACGGTAGCGTGTGTCTTAGGTTTTTCTGAATGACACTATCAGCACCTTCAATGTAAGATATCCTTTTTGGGAAAGATTTCAAGTAGGCCTCAAATACCAGAAACTAGTTATTTTGAGACTGGCAAATTTGGGAATAGTTTTTCAACTCAGAAAAAAAAAAGTGCTTTTACGGTCACTAGAAATAACTTGACCAGCTAAAACAGTACAGATTTGGTTGAATAGAGATGTGAGGCCTGTTTTTTTTTGCGCTGTGTGACAGGTATAGGTTTAATCACAGAATCAGACTTCTATCTGAACGGTAGCGTGTGTCTTAGGTTTTTCTGAATGACACTATCAGCACCTTCAATGTAAGATATCCTTTTTGGGATAGATTTCAAGTAGGCCTCATATACCAGAAACTAGTTATTTTGAGAATGGCAAATTTGGGAATAGTTTTTCAACCCAGAACAAAAAGTGTGCTTTTACGTTAACTACAAATAACTTGACCAGCTAAAACAGTACAGATTTGGTTGAATAGAAATGTCAGGTCTATTTTTTAGGCGCTGGGTGACAGGCTCAACTTGCCCCTGATGTAGTATATGGCCAAAAAATAACCACACTGTTGATGGTTAAATGCACTTGGGTGACACAGGCTCAGCCTGCACCAGATGTAGTATATGGCCAAAAAATTATCAGACTGTTGATGGTTAAATGCACTTCGGTGACACAGGCTTAGCCTGCTGCTGATGTAGTATATGGCCAAAAAATAACCAGACTGTTGATGGTTAAATGCACTTCGGTGACACAGGCTCAGCCTGCAGCTGATGTAGGATATAGCACAAAATAACCACACTATTGATGGTTAAATACACTTGGTGATAGCTTGTGCTGGCGCACCACAAGTCACAAAATGGCCGCCGATCACCCCAGAAAAAAAGTGATCTAAAAACGCTCTGGGCAGCCTCAAAAAAGTGAGCAAGTCAATATTAGCACTTCAATGATCCACAGGTGCAGATCGATCACAGAATGAAGTCTTTTGGAGGAGTTAATCTGCCTAATCTCGCCCTAACGTCGCAGCTGCAACCTCTCCCTATGCTTCAATCAGCAGAGTGACGTGCAGCGCAACGTGACCCAAGCTTATATAGAGGCTGGGTTACATGCTGCACTGGCCAATCACAGCCATGCCAATAGTAGGCAAGGCTGTGATGGCCTCTTGGGGCAAGTAGTATGACGCTTGTTGATTGGCTGCTTTGCAGCCTTTCAAAAAGCGCCAAGAAAGCGCCGAACACCGAACCCGAACACAGACTTTTACGAAAATGTTCGGGTTTGGGTCCATGTCACGGACACCCCAAAATTCGGTACGAAGCGGAACTATACAGTTCGGGTTCGCTCATCCCTAGTCATCACTTATAATATTACAGTCACATACTCCTGTACATAGTCCCTTAAGAGTCCCTAAAACTTTTTTCCCTCAACAGAAGTTAAACTAACTGGTCTATAATTACCTCTAGATGACCTAGATCCTTTTTTGAATATGGGCACCACATTTGCCTTGCACCAATCACTTGGCCCTGGACCAGTACCTAGAGAATATTTGAAAATTATACACAAGTGCACAACAATGACTGAATTTGTCTCTTTAAAGGGGTATTCCCATCACATTAAATGGGGGCATATCGCAAAGATATTCCCCCATTGTCTGATATGTGCGGGTTCCACCTCTGGAACCCGCACCTACAATGAGGACTGAGCGGGGAGAGCTGTGGCTGGAGGACCCAGGATTTCCCGGGGTCCATCCACCACTAAGCGCTGCTCCCCGCTGCTGCCATACAAGTGAATGGGAGCACACCGGCGGGCGGCTTCGGATACGCAGTGCTCCCTCTGTTCATTTCCCCGCTCCGTTCTTATTGTAGGTGCAGGTCCCAGAGGTTGCATCTGCACCTATCAGACATTGTCTGAGATGGCAAAACCGCTTTAAGAACTCTTGGGTGTAATCCATCTGGACCCGTAGCTTTGCATATACAGAGCTAAAAACCCATTTAGTAACTCTGCATCTTCATTATCTTGAGGGATAACCCCCCCCCCCAATTATTTAGGGGATCTACTTGTTCAGACCTTGTTTTTTTAGCATTTATATATTTAAAGATTTTTGGGGAATTTGTTTTGCTCTCATTAGCCACCTACTGTTCGTTTTGTATTTTTGCAGATTTTACCCATTTTTTACAGTGCAATTCCCCTCAGATTTGTATTTTTTAGATGCCCTTTTTTGTCATTTATTGCCCTTTTTATAGTAGCTGTAAGCCATGGGGGGGTTTAATTTTAGACGTTTAAGCTTTTACCTAAAGGAATAAAAAAAATTGTGCAATTACTCGATGTGGATTTAAAGCTCTCCCATTTATCCTCAGTATTATTATGTGACAGTAGTTGCTCCCAGTCAATTCCCTGAAATTCTGCCCTCAACTCGGGGAAATTGCCCTTTTTAAAATTCAGTGTTTTTGCTTTACCAGCCAGAGTTTGCTTCTTCAAGTTCAGGGGGAGTATAATTATATTGTGGTCACTATTACCTAGTGTTTCTCTAACACTAACAGGCTCTGCATCATTACAATTGCTAGATCCAACAGAGCAGAGCCGCAAGTGTGATCTTCTACAAACTGGCCCATAAAGTGATCCTGCAGGAAGTTGAGGAATCTTCTCCCCTTTGCAGTTGAGGCAGAACCATGACTCCAGTCAATGTCTGAGAAGTTTAAGTCTCCCATTATGACCACTGTACCAGACTGTGTAGCCCACTCTATTTGGTTATACTGTTGAACTTCTATCTCCTCTGTGATGCTAGGGGGTCTATAGATTACACCACTCGCCTTCATATCACTCATCACATACAGGCACACACCGCCACCTTTTCTATTGACCCTGTCTTTCCTAAATAGTGTAAAACCCTGAATATTAACAGCCCAGTCATGCAAAGAGTTCAACCAAGTCTCAGCCACACCAACTATATCTATGTGTTCCTCTAGTACCATAACCTTCAGCCTCCCAATTTTGCTAGCTAAACTTCTGGCATTTGTGAAAATGTATTTTAAATTACTATTACCTGTTTTTTTCCCTTTTGGAATTGAAGCTAATTTGAATGTCTTTCCCACAATCCCAAAGGTATGGAAGTTAGCTTTCCTTTCAAAAACAAAAGAGAACACTTTGCTCCTTTCTTAGTAAGAAATGCTAATTTTACATATATTTTCCCTTTCCCAGTTTCATGTCTGCAGCAAGGGCTCCAGCAGGCTATTTTGGAAGGGAACAGCCTACCGGAGTTCTCCGAATCTGGGATCTCTGGATACTGATGCCTGTCCATTAGACCCCGAAAATCTGGCAGCTACCATGCAAATATGCCAAGAATCAGCAGGATAGAAACAGCTGCATGTTGTGGTTTGTGTCTGCGGAATGATTAACTCCTGAAAAAAACACTGATTTAATTGCAATTTTTGCCTACCTCACCTCCCAAAAAATTAAATAAAAAAAATAAATAAATCATATGTACCCCAAAATGGCACCAGTAAAAACTATAGCCCGTCCTACAAAAAAAACAAGCCCTCACACAATTAGGTTGATGGAAAAATAAAAATTTTATGGATGTTAATATATAGTGTTGAGTGAAGTGAGCTTCGGGTGCTTAAGTCGCTTTGCTCAAAACTTCGGAATAATATTGCACGGAGATTCGTCTCCGTACAGTATTAGAATATATGGGCTCCAATGAGCGCTTGACTTCATTGGATACTTCAGTAGTTGATTTTTAAAGTGCAAAACCACTTTAAAACTTGAAACTGAACTCAGCTTCGGTTCTGAGGTATTAGTCGGAACGGAAGTAAAGTTTGGTTTCAAGTTTTAAAGTATTTTTTCACTTTAAAAATCAACTACCAAAGTTATTCAACAAAGTCACGGGCAACTTCATGAATAATTTACCTAGGCTCATTGAAGCCCATACATTCTAGTACTGTACAGAGACAATTCTCTGTACAGTATTATTCCAAAGTTTTGAACGAATAGACTTCGGATGAAGCATCCAACGCTCGCTTCGCTCAACACTAGTAATAAAACTTGAACATTATTTTAAAAGCTATATAAATCTGGTATCACCATAATCATATCAACCTGCAGAAAAAAATTATCAAAATCATATACAGTATAGATATACTTTTTTTTTAATTAAAAAACACTGACACAATTGCAATTTTTGCCCACCTCACCTCCCAAACAATGAGATAAAAGGCAATCAAAAAGCCAAATATACCAGTATATTTGGCTCATACAGCCCAGTCAACCAAAAAAAAAAAAGAAATTATGGCTCCTCAAATCCATTTCAGCAAATTCAATGTTAGAAAATCTAGACACTGTTCCTTCCCTTCTCAGTGATGCTATTTCCCTAAACAGTGGTGCATGATCTCTTTTGGGGTATTTCTGTATGAACAACATATTATTTGGTGCCTTTTCTTTTTAACTCTTGCAAAAATGAAACATTTGGGGCTAAAGCAACATACTATTGGAAATGTTTTTTTTTTTTTTTCATTTTCTTGGTCCAATATTAAACCTCTATACCCTAGCTGAATTCCTTGGGGGTGTAGTTTCAAAAATTGGGTTATTTTGGGGGTTTCCACTGTACCGTTACCTTATTGGTGTTGCAATTTCAACAAGGTGCGAAAACCCAATCCAGTAAAATCTGCTCTTAAAAGCCAATTGGTGGTACTTCCCTTCTGATCCATGCTGTGTACCCACACAGCAGGTTACCACCACATATGGGGTATTGCTATACTTAAGAGAAATCACGTAACAATGTTTTCCCCTGCTAACCCTTGTAAAAATACAAAAAAATAGTTATTCTTAAGATGTAATTCTTTATTTTTATGCCCCAATAGTAAATGCTCAGTACACTCATATGTCAATTCCTTCAGAGGTTTTGTTTCCAAAATGGTACCTTTTGGGGGTGTTTCTTAGGTTTTACCTCAAAGACTGTGCAACCCAATATTGTACCATAAAATTTCTTAAAAATACAGAGATATCAAAATCTACAAGGTGCTCCTTGAATACCGAGGACGAGAAAAGAAAACAACAACACAAGGCGCTCCATGATGAAGTGCGTTCAATAGAGTTACTGCTCAACAGATAGAGTTGTGCAAATCCAGGCACAACTCTGAAAGCAAATGTAGATAATCTGGGCGGTGATCGGAAGCCGGTGCCTGTTCAAATCATTGAGCAGGCACCTTGGCTAAATGCGAGGGGGGGGTCCCGTCAATGCGGCTTTTCAATGGAGCGGCAGGCGCAGGTGCCTTCGGGTCCCCATGCGGCTGTAGGGAGGACCCGATGGCATGGAAGGCAGTGCGATACCTTCCTGAGGCATCGCCGCTGCCTTCCTGTGGATCTCACAGGCAGGAAGATGTATGAGTAATACACACAGTATTACTCATACAGCCAATGCATTCCAATACAGAAGTATTGGAATGCATTGTAAAAGGGATTAGACCCCCAAAAGTTGAAGTCCCAAAGTGGGACAAAAAAATTAAGTAAAAAAAAGTTTAAAAAAATAAATTTTTCCCCCCCAAAAATTACGTTTCAAGTAAAAATAAACAAAAACGTAATTTTGCCCAAATAAAGTAAAAAAAAATTGGTAAAAAATAGGGGGGGGGGTAGACATATTAGGTATCACCGCGTCCGTATCGACCGGCTCTATAAATATATCACATGACCTAACCCCTAAGATGAGCACCATAAAAAATAAAAAAATAAAACTGTGCTAAATAAACCATTTTTTGTCACCTCACATCACAAAAGTACAACAGTAAGCGATCAAAAAGGCGTACGCCCACCAAAATAGTACCAATCTAACCGTCACCTCATCCCGCAAAAAATGAGCCCCTACCTAAGACAATCGCCCAAAAAATAAAAAAAACTATGGCTCAGAATATGGAGACACTAAAACATAATTTTTTTTGTTTTAAAAAAGCTATTATTGTGTAAAACTTAAGTAAATAAAAAAAATTATACATGTGTACGTGTGCCCGTACAGCAGTTTATGACCACATTTTACAAATGTCATTAACCCTTTAGGTGTTCCACAAGAATAAATGGAATCCGTATTGACAAGCTCTATAAAAATATCACATGACCTAACCCCTCAGGTGAATGCCGTAAGAAAATAAAAATAAAATCGGTGTAAAAAAAATTTTTTTTTGTCATCTTACATCACAAAAAGTGCAATAGCAAGCGATCAAAAACTCATATGCACCCCAAAATAGTGCCAATCAAGCCATCATCTCATCCCGCAAAAAATGAGACCCTACCTAAGATAATCGCCCAAAAACTGAAAATACTATGGCTCTCAGACTATGGAGACACTAAAACATCATTTTTTTTTGTTTCAAAAATTAAATCATTGTGTAAAACTTACATAAATAAAAAAATTGTATACATATTGCCACGTCCGTGACAACCTGCTCTATAAAAATACCACATGATCTAACCCGTCAGATGAATGTTGTAAATAACAAAAAAAAAACGGTGCCAAAACGGCTATTTCTTGTTACTTTGCATCACAAAAAGTGTAATATAGAGCAACCAAAAATTATATGTACCCTAAACTAGTACCAACAAAACTTCCACCCTATCCTGTAGTTTCTAAAATGTAATCACTTTTTTGGAATTTCTACTCTAGGGGTGTATCAGGGGGGCTTCAAATGGGACATGGTGTGAAAAAAACAGTCCAGCAAATCTGCCTTCCAAAAACCGTATGGCATTCCTTTCCTTCTGCGCCCTGCCGTGTGCCCGTACAGCAGTTTATGACCACATATGGGGTGTTTCTGTTAACTACAGAATCAGGGCCATAAATATTGAGTTTTGTTTGGCTGTTAACCCTTGCTTTGTAACTGGAAAAAAAATATAAAAGTTGAAAATATGCCAAAAAAGTGAAATTTGGAAATTGTATCTCAAAATTCCATTAATTCTTGTGGAACAACTAAAAGGTTAACAAAGTTTGTAAAATCAGTTTTGAATACCTTGAGGGGTGTAGTTTCTTAGATGGGGTCACTTTTATGGAGTTTCTACTCTAGGGGTGCATCAGGGGGGTTTCAAATGGGACATGGTGTAAAAAAAAAACAGTCCAGCTGCCTTCCAAAAACCATATGGCATTCATTTCCTTCTGCGCCCTGCTGTGTGCCCGTACAGCAGTTTACGACCACATATGGGGTGTTTCTGTAAAAGTCCGAATCAGGGCCATAAATATTGAGTTTTGTTTGGCTGTTAACCCTTGTTGACCTTGGGTCATTTTTATAGAGTTTCTACTCTAGGGGTGCATCAGGGGGGTTTCAAATGGGAGATGGTGTCAAAGAAACAGTCCAGCAAAATCTGCCTTCCAAAAACCGTATGGCATTCCTTTCCTTCTGTGCAATACCGTGTGCACGTTCAGCAGTTTACGACCACATATGGGGTGTTTCTGTAAACTATAGAATCAAGGCAATGCATATTGAGTTTTGTTTGGCTGTTAACCCTTGCTTTGTAACTGAAAAAAAAATATTAAAATGGAAAATCTGCCAAAAAAGTGAAATTTTGAAATTGTATTTCTATTTTCCATTAATTCTTGTGGAGCACCTAAAGGGTTAATGACGTTTGTAAAATCAGTTTTGAATACCATGAGGGGTGTAGTTTCTTAGATGGGGTCACTTTTATGGAGTTTCTACTCTAGGGGTGCATCAGGGGGGCTTTAATTGGGACATGGTGTAAAAAAAAACAGTCCAGCAAAATCTGCCTTCTAAAAACCGTATGGCATTCCTTTCGTTCTGCCCCCTGCCCGTACAGCAGTTTACGACCACATATGGGGTGTTTCTGCAAAATACAGAATCCGGGCCATAAATATTGAGTTTTGTTTGGCTGTTAACCCTTGCTTTGTAACTGAGAAAAAAAAATTAAAATTAAAAATCTGCCAAAAAAGTGAAATTTTGTAATTGTATCTTTATTTTCGATTAATTCTTGTGGAACACCTAAAGGGTTAACTATGTTCGTAAAATCAGTTTTGAATACCTTGAGGGGTGTAGTTTCTAGAATAAGGTCATTTTTGAATGGTTTCTTTTATGTAAGCCTCACAAAATGACATCAGACCTGAACTGGTCCTTAAAACGTTGTTTTTTTTAAATTTTGGAGAAATTTCAAGATTTACTTCTAAACTTATAAGCCTTGTAACGTCCACCAAAATAAAATGTCATTCCCAAAATGATCCTAACATGAAGTAGACATATGGGAAATGTAAAGTAATAACTATTTGTAGTTATTAATATGTATTATAGAAGTAGAGAAATTGAAACTTGGAAATTTGCAAATTTTTCCAAATATTTGGCAAATTTGGTATTTTTTTACAAAAAAAAATATTTTTTTTATTCCATTTTACCAGTGTCATGAAGTACAATATGTGACGAGAAAAGAATCTCAGAATGGCCTGAATAAGTCAAAGCGTTTTAAAGTTATCACCACTTAAAGTGACACCTGTCAGATTTGCAAAAAATGGCCTGGTCCTTAAGGTGAAATAAGGCTGTGTCCTTAAGGAGTTAAGGACCAGGCCATTTTTTGCAAATCTGACATGTGTCACTTTATGTGGTGATAACTTTAAAACGCTTTTATTTGTTCAGGCCATTCTGAGACTGTTTTCTCGTCACATATTGTACTTCATGACAGTGGTAAAATTGAGTCTAAAAATTTTATTTTTATTTACAAACCGGATTCCAAAAAGGTTGGGACACTATACAAATCGTGAATAAAAACTGAATGCAATGGTGTGGAGGTGCCAACTTCTAATATTTTATTCAGAATAGAACATAAATCACGGAACAAAAGTTTAAACTGAGAAATGTACCATTTTAAGGGAAAAATATGTTGAATCAGAATTTCATAATGTCAACAAATCCCAAAAAAGTTGGGACAAGGCCATTTTCACCACTGTGTGGCATCTCCCCTTCTTCTTACAACACTCAACAGAAGTCTGGGGACCGAGGAGACCAGTTTCTCAAGTTTAGAAATAGGAATGCTCTCCCATTCTTGTCTAATACAGGCCTATAACTGTTCAATCCTCTTGGGCCTTCTTTGTTGCACCTTCCTCTTTATGATGCACCAAATGTTCTCTATAGGTGAAAGATCTGGACTGCAGACTGGCCATTTCAGTACCTGGATCCTTCTCCTACACAGCCATGATGTTGTGATTGATGCAGAATGTGGTCTGGCATTATCTTGTTGAAAAATGCAGGGTCTTCCCTGAAAGAGATGACGTCTGGATGGGAGCATATGTTGTTCTAGAACCTGAATATATTTTTTTGCATTGATGGTGCCTTTCCAGACATGCAAGCTGCCCATGCCACACGCACTCATGCAACCCCATACCATCAGAGATGCAGGCTTCTGAACTGAGCGTTTATTAACAACTTAGGTTGTCCTTGTCCTCTTTGGTCCAGATGACATAGCGTCCCAGATTTCCAAAAAGAACTTTGAATCGTGACTCGTCTGACCACAGAACAGTCTTCCATTTTGCCACACTCCATTTTAAATGATCCCTGGCCCAGTGAAAACGCCTGAGCTTGTGGATCTTGCTTAGAAATGGCTTCTTCTTTGCACTGTAGAGTTTCAGCTGGCAACGGCGGATGGTACGGTGGATTGTGTTCACTGCCAATGGTTTCTGGAAGTATTCCTGAGCCCATTCTGTGATTTCCTTTACAGTAGCATTCCTGTTTGTGGTGCAGTGTCGTTTAAGGCCCGGAGATCACGGGCATCCAGTATGGTTTTACGTCCTTGACCCTTGCGCACAGAGATTGTTCCAGATTCTCTGAATCTTCGGATGATGTTATGCACAGTTGATGATGATAGATGCAAAGTCTTTGCAATTTTTCGCTGGGTAACACCTTTCTGATATTGCTCCACTATCTTTCTGCGCAATATTGTGGGAATTGGTGATCCTCTACCCATCTTGGCTTCTGAGAGACACTGCCACTCTGAGAAGCTCTTTTTATACCCAATCATGTTGCCAATTGACCTAATTAGTGTTAATTGGTCTTCCAGCTCTTCGTTATGCTCAAATTTACTTTTTCCAGCCTCTTATTGCTACTTGTCCCAACTTTTTAGGGATTTGTTGACACCGTGAAAATTGGAATCAACGTATTTTTTCCTTTAAAATGATACATTTACTCGGATTAAACGTTTGATCTGTCATCTACATTCTATTACAAATAAAATATTGACATTTGCCATCTCCACATCATTGCATTCAGTTTTTATTCACAATTTGTTTAGTGTCCCAACTTTTTTGGAATCCGGTTTGTATAAAAAAATTCCAAATTTACAAAAAAAGTTAAAAATTTAGCAAATTTCCAAATTTCAATTTCTCTACTTTTATAATAGATAGTAATGCCTCCAAAAATAGTTATTACTTTGCATTCCCCATATGTTTACTTCATGTTTGGATCATTTTGTGAATTCCATTTTATTTTTTAGAAGGCTTAGAAGTTTAGAAGCAAATCTTGAAATTTTTAACAAAATTTCCAAAACCCACTTTTTAAGGACCAGATCATGTCTGAAGCTTAAATAATAGAAACCACCCAAAAATGACCCCATTTTAGAAACTACACCCTCAAGGTATTCAAAACTGATTTTACAAACTTTGTTAATCCTTTAATGGAAAATGGAGATTAAATTTCCGAATTTCACTTTTTTGGCAGATTTTCCATTTTAATATTTTTTTTTACACTTACAAGCAAGGGTTAACAGCCAAACAAAACTCAATATTCATTGCCTTGATTCTATGGTTTACAGAAACGTGGTCGTAAACTGCTGAACGTGCACACGGTATTACACAGAAGGAAAGGAATGCCATATGGTTTTTGGAAAGCAGATTTCACTGGGATAATTTTAAGCTGCCATGTCACATTTGAAGACCCCCTGATGCACCCCTAGAGTAGAAACTCCAAAAAAGTGACCCCATTTTAGAAACTACACCCCACAAGGTATACAAGACTGATTTTACAAGCTTTGTTAACCCTTTAGGTGTTCTACAAGAATTAATGGAAAATAGAGATAACATTTTAAAATTTCACTTTTTTGGCAGATTTTCCATTTTAATATTTTTTTTTTCCAATTACAAAGCAAGGGTTAACAGCCAAACAAAACTCAATATTTATTGCCCTGATTCTGTAGTTTGCAGAAACACCCCATATGTGGACGTAAACTACTGTACGGGCACACGGTAGGGCGTAGAGGGAAAGGAGCGCAGTGTGGTTTTTGGAAGGCAGATTTTGCTGGACTGGTTTATTTACACCATTTCCCATTTGAAGCCCCCCTGATGCACCCCTAGAGTAGAAACTCCAAAAACGTGACCCCATTTTGGAAACTACGGGATAAGGTGGCAGTTTTGTTGGTACTATTTTAGAGTACATATGATTTTTGGTTGCTCTACATTACACTTTTTGTGAGGCAAGGTAACATAAAGGTAACATAAAATAGCTGTTTTGGCACAGTTTTTATTTTTTGTTATTTACAACATTCATCTGACGGGTTAGATCATGTGGTATTTTTATAGAGCAGGTTGTTACAGACGAGACAATACCAAATATAATATATTTTTGGTTGTTTGTTTCAGTTTTACATAATAAAGCATTTTGTCTTCACATTCTGAAAGCATAGTTTTTTTTATTTTTTGGGTGACTGTCTTGTCTAGGGGCCCATTTTTTTCAGGATGAGATGACGCTTTGATTGATACTATTTTAGGGTGTATATGACTTTTTGATCACTTGCTATTATTTTGTGGTGTAAGGTGACAAAAAATTCACCTGAGGGGTTAGGTCATGTGATATTTTTATAGAGCAGGGTTCTTACGGATGCGGCAATACCTAATATGTAAACTTTTTTTATTTATGTAAGTTTTACACAATAATATCATTTTTGAAACAAAAGAAAAATCATGTTTTAGTGTCTCCATATTCTGAGAGCCATAGTTTTTTCAGTTTTTTGGCGATTGTCTTAGGTAGGGTATAATTTTGTGGGATGAGATGATGGTTTGATTGGCACTTTTTTGGGGTGCATATGACTTTTTGATCGCTTGCTATTACACTTTTTGTGATGTAAGGTGACATAAAATGGCTTTTTTTTTTTTTAAGGTGTTCACCTAAGGGCTTAGGTACTTTTTTATATACAGATGTAGTAGAGTTAACACTTATGCTTTATGAGATGTGTTATCTAAACTAAATGCGTTAAGCAAACACCTTCAATTGCTTTTCAATGGCTTTTGTTTCAAGATAACACGATGAGCTAAGAAATTTGAGTTAAGAGTTTGAGTGTTAACATCTTTCCTTTTACAAGTTTTACAAGATTGTCTTAGGGGCAAATTTTTTGCAGGATGAGGTGATGGTTAGATTGGTACTTTTGGGGGGCATACGCCTTTTTGATCACTTGGTGTTGCACTTTTAGTGATATAAGGTGACAAAAAAATGATTTTTAGCACCGTTTTTATTTAATTTTTTTGATGGTGTTTATTTGAGGGGTTAGGTCATGTGATTTTTTTATAGAGCCGGTCAATACGGATGCGGCAATAGTTAATTTGTCTACTTCTCTTTTTTTTCCTAATTTTTACATTTATTTATTTTTTTACTTTATTACTTTATGTTGGGAAAAGGACACTTTTTTTTTTTTACTTCAAACTATTCATTTTCTTTGTAAAACTTTATTTTTTAAACTTTTTTTGTCCCACTCTGGGACTTCAATTTTTGGGGGTCTGATCCCCTACTGATCCCCCTACTTTTGTATTGTGATGCATTGGCTGTAAGTGTATTAACACTGCAATACGCTTACAGCCTGCTTTCCTGTGAGATCCAGGGGGCTGGATCTTACAGGCTCTCCCGGAAGGTCGCCACGATGCCTAAGGAAGGCATCTGCCTTCCATGCCATCGAGTCCCCGTCACAGCAGCACCGGTACCTGATGACAGCTCCGATACCCACAAGGACATCGCATGTGCAGCGGTCAGCTCTGACTGCGGCACATCAACTGTTAATGCGCCGGCATCTGTGATTTCACCGATGCCGGCACATAAAGCAGGGGTCCGGCTATCAGTGACTGCCGGACCCCTGGGGCGGATCAGGCGGGTGCATCTCCTTAAGTCACGGAAATCTGCGCCGTACATGTATATAGAATATAGAAAATATAGAATATGTCCTATTCTTGTCCGCAATTGCTGACAAGAATAGGCATATTCTATTAGTGCCGGCGATGTGCGGTCCGCAAAATGCAGAACGCACATTGCCGCTGTCTGTGTTTTGCAGATCCGTGAATCCACAAAACACGTTCCGGATGTGTGAATGGACCCTAAATAAGCTTTTTTTTCTTGGTATTCTGCACTCACTCAGTCTTTTTTCTGATCCTTTTGTTTACTTCTCAATTGTGAGGCCGGTATTTAAGTCAAGTAGCATTCTAGGGCCATATGTGGGATATTTGTAAAAACTGCACAAACTGGGTAATAAGTGTGAGGTTTTAGTTCTATTTTATCACCTGTTGTGTTCCAAAAAAATAATTTTTATTTTATTTTTTATCTGCAAATGAAAACTTTAAACATTTCAAATTCACCTCCATCTTGCTTTCATTCCTGTGAAACATCTGAAGGGTAAACAAAGCAGCACCCTTACGGAAGATGATAGTTGCCAGGCCGCAGTAGTGGCATGATGGCAGCAGTGGAATGATGGTGGCAGCAGCAGCAGCTGTACAGAATGTGATGGAAGGCAGCATACAGCAGTGACATGATGGAGGAGGCGGCAGCAGCAGCCGTACAGATTGTGATGGTAGGAAGGTTGCAGCAGTGACTTACTGGCAGTGGCACAGCAGCTGTACGGAACATGAATGTAAGCAGGTCATAGCAGTGGCATAATGGTGGTGGCATCAGGCGCACAGAACATGATGGTAGGCAAGCGGTTAGACAGTAACAGTGGCAAGATGGTTTCGGCAAATTTTTGCTACTAGACTTTGCTATTTTAATGTTCTTCATATGAACTTTCATGGCTAACTTCATTTCAGAGTGTCTTGAGGACTGTTTTGTTATCCGTGTCCTCTACCCTACCCCCATCTCCCTGTCTCACCCTCCTTTTTTGCTACTATACATTGATTTGTACTGATGCTGTGTTCCCATTGTGTACATATTGTGTTTCTTTTATTTGAAAAAAATAAATAAATACATGAATAAAAAAAAAGAGTTACACTTTAAAAGGAATAGAAAATATAAAGATAGGACTTATACTTTTCCATTATACTGTACTTCCTGCTTTAAAAAGCTGCCTCAAAAAGTGTGGTGGCATTTTCCCAATTGCCTTGTGTGAAAGCACCCTAATTCACACCTCAAGCCAAACATCACCTTAATACAGACCTCATATTAAACTCCCCCTAAGTACAAACCCTAGACCAGACTATCCCAAAAAAAGATAGACAGATTCCACATTCCATAGTGTCTGGCATAAGTATCACAAGCAACAAGGATCTTCCTGTTGCTTAAAGAGGACCTTTCACTGTTCCTGACATTGTGAACTAAGTATACAGACATGGAGAGTGGCGCCCGGGGATCTCACAGCACTTACTATTATCCCTGGGCGCCGCTCCGTTCTCCCGCTATGCCCTCCGGTATCTTCGGTCACTAAGTTATGGTAGGCGGAGACTAAGTTAGGGTAGGCGGAGTCTGCCCTTGTTCTGCTGTAGCGCTGGCCAATCGCAGCGCAGAGCTCACAGCCTGGGAGGTTCTTTTCTCCCAGGCTGTGAGCTCTGTCCTGCGATTGGCCAGCGCTACAGCAGAACAAGGGCAGACTCTGCCTACCATAACTTAGTCTCTGCCTACCATAACTTAGTGACCGAAGATACCGGAGGGTATGCGGGAGAACGGAGCGGCAACCAGGGATAATAGTGAGTGCAGTGAGATCCCCGGGCGCCGCTCTCCATGTCTGTATACTTAGTTCACAATGCCAGGATCAGTGAAAGGTCCTCTTTAACCCCTTAAGGACACAGCCTTTTTACACCTTAGGACCAGGCCATTTTTTGCAAATCTGACCAGAGTCCCTTTAAGTGCTGATAACTTTAAAACGCTTTGACTTATCCAGGCCGTTCTGAGATTGTTTTTTCGTCACATATTGTACTTCATGACACTGGTAAAATGAAGTCAAAAAATTATTTTTTTTTGCACCAAAAAATACCTAATTTAACAAAAATTTGGAAATATTTAGCAAATTTCAAAGTTTCAGTTTCTCTACTTCTGTAATACATAGTAATACCCCCAAAAATTGTGATGACTTTACATTCCCCATATGTCTACTTCATGTTTGAATTGTTTTGGGAATGATATTTTATTTTTTGGGGATGTTATAAGGCTTAGAAGTTTAGAAGCAAATCTTGAAATTTTTCAGAAATTTACAAAAACTAAATTTTTAGGGACCAGTTCAGGTCTGAAGTCACTTTGCGAGGCTTACATAATAGAAACCACCCAAAAATGACCCCATCTAAGAAACTACACCTCTCAAGGTATTCAAAACTGATTTTACATACGTCGTTAACCCTTTAGGTGTTGCACAAGAGTTATTGGCAAATGGGGATGAAATTTGAGAATTTCATTTTTTTGTCTAATTTTCCATTTTAACCCATTTTTTCCACTAACAAAGCAAGGGTTAACAGCCAAACAAGACTGTATCTTTATTGCCCTGACTCTGCCGTTTACAGAAACACCCAATATGTGGCCGTAAACTACTGTACGGCCACACAGCGGGGCGTAAAGTGAAAGGTGCGCCGTTTGGTTTTTGGAGGGCTGATTTTTATGGACTGGTTTATTCACACCATGTCCCATTTGAAGCCCCCTGATGCACCCCTAGAGTAGAAACTCCCTAAAAGTGACCCCATCTAAGAAACTACACCCCTCAAGGTATTCAAAACTGATTTTACATACGTCGTTAACCCTTTAGGTGTTGCACAAGAGTTATTGGCAAATGGGGATGAAATTTGAGAATTTCATTTTTTTGTCTAATTTTCCATTTTAACCCATTTTTTCCACTAACAAAGCAAGGGTTAACAGCCAAACAAGACTGTATCTTTATTGCCCTGACTCTGCCGTTTACAGAAACACCCAATATGTGGACGTAAACTACTGTACGGCCACACAGCGGGGCGTAGAGTGAAAGGTGCGCCGTTTGGTTTTTGGAGGGCTGATTTTTATGGACCGGTTTATTTACACCGTGTCCTGTTTCAACCCCCCTGATGCCCCCCTGGAGTAGAAACTCCCTAAAAGTGACCCCATTTTGGAAACTAGGGGATAAGGTGGCATTTTTTGGGGGACTATTTTTAGGGTACATATGATTTTTGGTTGCTCTATATTACATTTTTGTGAGGCAAGGTTACCAAAAATTTAAATTCTGAAATTTCATCTCCATTTGCCATTAACTGTTGAGAAACACCTAAAGGGTTAATAAAGTTTGTATAATCAGTTTTGAATACCTTGAGGGGTGTAGTTTCTTAGATGGGGTCACTTTTAGGGAGTTTTTACTCTAGGGGGGCATCAGGGGGGCTTCAAAAGGGACATGGTGTCAATAAAAAAGGCCATCAAAATCGGCCTTCCAGAAACCATGTCGGTCCTTTCCTTTTGCGGCCTCCCTTTTACTGATACAGCAGTTTACGACCACAAATGTGGCATTTCTGTAAACTGCAGTATCAGGGTAATAAATTTTAACTTTTGTTTGGTTGTTAACCCTCGTTATGTTACCGGAAAAAACGGATTGAAATGGAAAAGTGCCAAAAATTGCGTTTTTGGCACCGTTTTTTAAATTTTTTTTAACCGTGTTAATCTGGGGGGTTAGGTCATGGGATATTTTTATAGAGGAGATTCTTACGGACGCGGCGATAACTAATAAGTCTACTTTTTTTTTACAATTATTTAGGTTTTTGACTATATTATCCTTTTTGATACAAAAAGAAAATTTTTGGATCTCTAAAGTCTAGGTGTCATTTTTTTAATTTATTTTTTATCCGATTATCTTATGTGGGGGCTCATTTTTTGCAGGACGAGCGGACGGTTTTATTGGCACTATTTTGGGGGCTATATGACTTTTTTATCGCTTGCTATTACATTTTTTGTTATGTTTGGTGACAAAAAATAATCGTTTTTTGCACTTTTTTTTTGACCGTGTTAATCTGGGGGGTTGGATCATGGGGTATTTTTATCGAGGAGATTCTTACGAACGCGGCGATACCTAATAAGTCTACTTTTTTTACATTTATTTAGGTTTTAGACTATATTATCCTTATTGATACAAAAAAAAAATTTTTGTATCTCTAAAGTCTAGGTGTCATTTTTTTTTTTTTTTTTATCTGATTATCTTATGTGGGGGCTCATTTTTTGCGGGACGAGCGGACGGTTTTATTGGCACTATTTTGGGGGCTATATGACTTTATGATCGCTTGCTATTAAACTTTTTGTTATGTAAGGTGACAAAAAAAAATCTTTTTTTGCACCTTTTTTTTTTTTTTTTCTTGACCGTGTTAATCTGGGGGGTTAGGTCATGGGGTATTTTTATAGAGGAGATTATTACCGACGCGGCAATACCTAATATGTCTACTTTTAATAAATTATTTTCATTTTTTTGGGTGTCTCAAGTCTGAGAACCAGTTTTTTTTTCCGATGTCAGTGCTAAATTGGGATATAAATTTAGTACTCCATGGAAGTGTGATACTCCCTGAAGCAACCAATAATGCAGAGGCCCGGATGATCGGGGCACGTGTCACATTGAGTAGTGGTGTCCTTCCGTATTCCCCTCCTGTGACACACTCTGCACCTTTTTTGGGTTCGTCCCTTCTTTCCAGTATGGGGGACCACACCTGGAAAGTGTTGGCCAGGGACGATCCGGGCACCTACAGTTCCCGAGGTACTCCGGCCTGCTCTTTCCCGGTCCGAAAAGATCAGGGCCATGAGGACTGCCTCATAGAACTGCAGGAATGTCCCTGTGCTGCCAGCGCTTCGGGATAGTACAAAAGAGTTGTACATGGCAACCTGCACCAAGTAGACCGCAACTTTTTTGTACCATGTCCGGGTTTTGCGCATGGCGTTATATGGCTTGAGGACTTGATCCGAGAGATCAACTCCTCCCATATACCGATTGTAGGCGACGATACAATCGGGCTTGAGGACCGTTGCCGCGGTACCTCGCACAGGGACAGGGGTGATGCCGTTACCATGAATTGTGGACAGCATAAGGACATCCCTCTTGTCCTTATACCTGACCAGCAACAGGTTTCCAGTGGTAAGGGCACGGGTCTCACCCCTGGGGATAGGTACCTGGATGGGGAGGGTAGGGAGGCCGCGTTGATTTTTCCGCACGGTCCCACAAGCGAACGTGGATCTGGCGGCAAGGGACTGGAACAAGGGGATACTGGTATAAAAGTTATCCACGTACAGGTGGTAACCCTTATCCAGCAGTGGGTACATAAGGTCCCACACAAGTTTCCCGGTAACACCCAGAGTGGGGGGACATTCTGGTGGTTGAATCCGGGAATCTCGCCCCTCGTATATACGAAATTTGTAAGTGTACCCTGATGTACTCTCACAAATTTTGTATAGCTTTACGCCATACCTCGCCCGCTTGGAGGGCACATACTGGCGGAAAATGAGTCTCCCCTTGAACGCAATGAGAGACTCATCAACTGCGACCTCCCTTCCAGGTACATAGGCCTCCATGAATTTGGCCCCAAAGTGATCGATGACCGGCCGTATCTTATACAGACGGTCATGGGCAGGATCACCTCGGGGTGGACATGCTGCATTATCGGAATAATGCAGACATTTCCGGATGGCCTCAAACCGGGAGCGTGTCATGGCTGTACTGTAAAGTGGGGTCTGGTATAGGACGTCCCCACTCCAGTACAGCCTGACACTGGGTTTCTTGACCAGGCCCATATGCAGCACGAGGCCCCAAAATGGCAGCACCCCTGGGGGGTCTAGGGTCACACAGCTGTGCTGTGGACCCCAGACACCCTAACTTAGGGTGATGCAATAAAAGTTCACAAACTAACTTTCCCTTTTTTTTCCCTGCCCAAAACCAAACTTTCCCTGTGCTGTCCCTATGTACCTGCTGGGGCAAAGATCGGGTCCTGGGGGCACAGATCGGGTCCTGGGGGCACAGATCGGGTCCTGGGGTGCTGGCAGAGACACGTGCAGGCAGCTCCTCTCTCCTCCGGCTCCGGAACACAAAAGGAGGAGGAGAGCAGCGCATGCCTCTTTTGAATTTGCCGCCGGACCGCCCACAGACCAATCAGAAAGCGATCCTGAGTGGTGATGTCACCATCACCACTCAGGATCGCTGGATGGTGATTGGTGGAGTGAAATCACACCACCATCACCATCCTGTTCCGGGTTATCGGGTCTTCAGAGACCCGAATATCCCGGAAACGCAGAAAACCGCAGGTCTGAATTGACCTGCGGTTTTCTGCGATCGCCGACATGGGGGGGTCACAGGACCCCCCGACGCATTTGCCCCAGGTAGGCACCGGGTTCCGATCACCGCCGGCCGAGCGGCAGTGATCGGAACCATTCATGACGTACCGGTACGTCATGTGTCCTTAAGTACCAGGACATCATGACGTACCGGTACGTCATGTGTCCTTAAGAGGTTAATGTTCACCTAGTTACCAATAGTGATTGACGAACATCGGCCGGGACTATTCGCGAACGTGCGTTCGCGATCAAATATTCGCGAACCGCGCATTCGCGTCGGGCCCTATTCACTTTAATGGCAGGTGAACCTGAAAAACCTTCAGGTCATATTTGCAGTCACCAAATACTTACTACAAGTGCACAAATAGTCCCACAACATGGACAGTGACATACCAGAGGGCATGTGGCAAAAATTCCCACAAAAAATATGCATTTAAATTAGGGGCCATTTTTATGCATCTTAAAGGGAAACTCTCAAAAATGTGCCCTGCTGAAGCCTAGAATTTTTTTTTATTTTAGGCCACGGGAGTACAGGCCCCAAAAAAGAACTTGTTTATGTGGTTGGAGGTACATTAGGCGGTCACTAGATAAAATTTTTATTGTAGGCCACTGGAATAGAGGCCCCAAACATTAGGCATTCACCTGACAGAAAAGAACTTGTGATTATGTGGCTGGAGGTACATAAGGCGGTCACTGGATAAAATTTTTACTATAGACCACTGGAGTACAGGCCCCAAACATTAGGCATTCACCTGACAGAAAAAAACTTGTGATTATGTGGCTGGAGGTACATTAGGCGGTCACTGAATAAAAATTTTACTGTAGGCCAGTACAGGCCCCAAACATTAGGCATTCACTTGACAGAAAAGAACTTGTGATTATGTGGCTAGAGGTACATTAGAAAGTCACTGGATACATTTTTTACTGTAGGCCAGTACAGGCCCCAAAAATTAGACATTAACCTAGGGGTTCCTCGCTTCTCAGAGTGTCCATATTGGCCGTTAACCTAATGTAGTCAGACACCTGTCGGTCTAGGCGTTCCCTGAGGCTGGATCCGGAGGGTGGCTGTCAATGGGTTGGCTGCAAGAATGATCTCTTATCCGAAGTGACCAACACATCTTCAAACCACCCTCTTCTTGCAGTCGCGGTAGGATTGGTACCCGCACCTGTTTCGCTGTGGGTGGAAATTCCTCTGCCAGTGCCCGCAACATCAGAATGCAGCATCTCTCGCAGCAAGGCCTGGAAATGCTGCATTCTGCCAGCCCTCTGTGATACTGGTAACATGTCCGCAATTTTGTGTTTGTACCAGGGGTCTAAGTATGTTGCTACCTAGTACTGGTCCTTGTCCTTTATGCTTTTTATATGGGGGTCCCTCTTCAAACACTGGAGCATGAAAGCCCCCATTTGCACTAAATTGGAAGCGGTGGAGCACCCTGGCTCCTACCCATCGCCCAGGAGAATGTTGTCCTCAGTCTCCTCCCCCCAGCCAAGGACAACACCAGGGATCCCCAAAAAGTTTGAAGTCCCCTTCAAAGCCATCTTCTTGCTCCTCCTTCTCCTCCCCCAAGCTACCATCCTCCTCTGACTCCTCTTCAGAGTCCTGCTGACTTATCTCAGATGGAGTAATCCCCCCTTGGAATTCATTCAGCTTTGCGACTTCCTCATCTTCCAGCTCCTGCTCCTCAACGGATTGATCAATGACACGACTCAATGCGCGCTCCAGAAAGAAGGCGTAAGGTAAGATGTCACTGATGGCGCCCTGGCTGTGACTGACCAGTTTGGTGATCTCATCAAATGGCCGCAGAAGTCTGCATGCATTGCGCATGAGCAGCCACTGGCGCGGTGAAAAGAAACCAAGCTCCCCAGAACCTGTACTGCTGAAGAGTTCGTATAAGATGGAGTTCCAGCGCGTCTGGCAGTCACAAATCAGACGTCTGACGGGCAGGTGGTGTCGCCGCTGATCATCAGCAAGGCGAGCCATGGCCATGTAAGATCTGCCGCAAGACGTCCTGGACCTCTGGGTATTTGGCAACAAATCGCTGCGCGACTAAGTTCAGGACATGTGCCATGCACGACACGTGTGTAACTTTGCCCTTTTTCAGCTCGCTCAGCAGATTGGCACCGTTGTCACACACCACTTTACCAACTGTCAAATTGAGCGGGGTTAGCTACTGATCGGTTTGTGACCACAGAGCTGAAAGCAGTGCAGAACCGGCATGGCTCTTGGCTTCCAGGCACAACAGCCGCAGCATAGCATGGCAACGTCTCACCTGGCACATCAAATAGGTTCTGGGGAGCTTGGGGGTTGCAGCGGAAGAGGTGGTAGCAGTGGAAAAGGAGGAGTCAGCCGAGGAGGAGACGGAGGATGGAGTAGGAGGAGGATAAGAAGAGGCAGGTCTGCATGCAATCTGTGGCGGTAACAACAAATCCACACGGGTGCCACGGGTTGCATGCTTGACGGATGTCAGAAGGTTCACCCAGTGGGCAGTAAAAGTTATGTACCTTCCCTGCCCGTGTTTGCTAGACCACGTGTCTGTGGTCAGAAATATCTTGGCATTAATACTGTGTGCCAGAGATACATTCACTTGCCGCTCAACGTGGCCATATAGCTCAGGGATGCCCTTCTGGGAGAAATATTTCCTTCCGGGGACCTTCCATTGTGGTGTGCCAATGGCTACAAATTTTCTAAAGGCCTCCGAGTACACCAATTTATATGGCAGTAGTTGGCGGGCTAGCAGTTCCGACAAGCCAGCCGTCAGCCTTTGGGCAAGAGGATTATCCGGCATCATCAACTTTTTATGCTCGAACATTTGGGCTACGGAAGCCTGCCTTCTGCCAGATGAACAAGACAAAGGCACAGTGGAAGGTGGAGGACAAATGGGAGGAGAGAGGAGAAGGAGAAGACGCAGGACGTGAAATGTGGCTTTGTGGGTTCTGACGGTGTTGCTCCCACTGGGCTCAGTGATGGTGAGTCCAGGTGCATTCTTAAGGCGGTCGTCCCTAGGTGAGTGTTGGGCTTACCCCGACTTATGCTTTGACAGCACAGTCTGCAGATGGCAACACTATTCTCAGCAGCTGATACGGTAAAAAAAAAGCCCACACTACGCAGCCATATACCAGCGTCCTGGGAGCGAAACATGTGAACGTGCATGGTGGATGGCACGCTCCAGATACATTTTCAGTCTGCTTTTTGCCTCTTGTGCACTGCGAGTTCTGCCTGCTTCTCCTCCATCTCCTCCCTATTTGCTGCTCCGTCTCTCCCTCTGAACACCCTCCTCTTCCTCTCTTGTGGGCATTCACGTGATGTCTATCGACACGTCATCTTCGTCACCTTCACCACCACTGACATTAGAGATCTCGGAGTAGGCAGCAACAGCGAGGTCCACCCTTCATGGGCTGATCTGGGTACTGTCGTCAGACTGCTGGGTGGTGGCCGTTGCTACCTAGTATTCCTCATCCGATGCCAAGAATGGCTGCGCATTGGTAAGGTCTGGAATAAGATGGGAATTAGTGGAGGGGCTATGGTGGTGGTGGTGTCTGGCGGTGCACAGAGCATAGAGTGAGGAAGGTGCAGATACAGAGGATGAGCAGGGTGCAGAAGCAGAAGGCTAAGTGAGCCACTCAACCAACTCTGGTGCATCCTTTGACGTGATCACACGCACCTTCTAAAACTTCCCACTTAGTCTCCGGCCTAGTGTACCTGCCCGACCCCTACCACCCCTGCAGAATGGCCTGCCTCTTCCTCTGCCTGTCATTTTCAAAATGACCCTATGCCAAAGTCCCTAGAAAAGAGCAGTATTTATGGAAGCAGGTATATCAATCTCCTTAATCAGTATTGAGTGGAAGCAGGGGTATCGCAGGCCTCAATCAATATTTGGTGGAAGAAGGTATATCAATACCCTTAATCAGTATTTTGTGGAAGCAGGTATATCGCACCCCTCAATCAGTATTTTGTGGAAGCAGGTATATCAATCCCCTTAATCAGTATATTGTGGAAGCAGGTATATCGCACCCCTCAATCAGTATGTTATGGAAGCAGGTATATCAAACCCCTTAATCAGTATTTTGCGGAAACAGGTATATAGAACCCCTCAATCAACATTTGGTGGAAGCAGGTATATCGCACCCTTGAATCTGTATTATGTGGAAGCAGGTATATAAAAAACCCTGAATCTGTATTTTGTGGAAGCAGGTATATAAAAACCCATTAATCAATATTTTGTGGAAGCAGGTATATCGCACCCCTTTAATCAGTATTTTGTGGAAGCAGGTATATCAAACCCCTAAATCAGTATTTTGTGGAAGAAGGTATAATGCACCCCTCAATCAGTTTTTTGGGGGGCAACAGGTTTAGCACACCAGTTGCAAATAGTTTTTCCAATAGTGCTTGCCCTATATACCTGCAGTATCGCAGCAGAACTGCACACAACTGCTGCATAATACAAACGCACTATATACTTTCTATGTTAGAAAGTATATTATAGGTATATCAAACCCCTCAATTTTTTTTTTTTTGGGCAACAGCTATATCACACCAGTTGTAATGAGTTATTCCAATAGCGTTTGTCCTTCTATATATATCTGCGGTATTGCAGCAGAACTGCACACAACTGCTGCACAATAAAAATGCACTATAATATACTTTCTATGTTAGAAAGTATATTATAAGTATATCACACCCCTCAGTATATCACACCTATCGATAGCACACCTATACCAGTCCTTAAAAGGACTTTTGTGGCCCTATTAGCTAGCGTTTAGTGTCCCTAACAGTCTGTCCCTGCTCCACAAAGCAACCTCTCCCTACACTGGCAAAACACAGAATGTAAAATGGCTGCCAGATCAGGTTCTGTTATAGGGTGGGGGTGTGTTCATGTGCTGAAAATGTTTCAATTGGCTGTTCTGTCCCACCTGATATATGTGTCATTGGTCAAAGTCCAACGCAATGCAAAAGAATATGGCGCCAGCGGAAATCGCCATATGTTTGCATGTTCGGCGAATTGCGAATGCGCAAAGTTCGCCGGGAAACAACCGCTGTGCGAACCGCAAGGCCATCTCTAGTTACCAGCTTTGGGCAGTTGCTAAATTTGGGCATACTGGTTGGTTACCTTGTGGCTCCCAAAGAACTTGATACTGATCCATGCCCGCCGCCATCACACCTAGCTTCTGCCTGGTTGAAAGTCTCCTGTGTCTCATGCTGCAGGTGTCACGGCTACGGTTTTGGCCGTGACTCCTTGGGAGCCGCATACTGTTGCCCGCGGTTTTGGGTTGTAGTGTTAACCGCAGCTTGAGGCATAATGTAGTTGGCCTCAGGTGCGGTTGCCGCGGACAACAGCTATGTGTGCGGTTCCCTTGGAGTTGTGTGCGCGTTTGTAGCACTTTTGTATGTCTGTGTGCACTTTGTTTATGTTTGGTGTGCACTGACATTTTCCCTTCACTGTGGCTGCTCGCAGCAACGTTTTGTATAGTCTGTACATGTGGTGGCAGTGTCCCGGCCTTCGGGCTGACTCCCAGGACATGGTAGCCACCCATGCCGTTGCCTGCGGCAACAGCCACAGTGTGACCTTCGTTTTGACACTTCCCCTTTAAGTTCTGTTTTCCCTTTTGTGGTATTGGAAGGGTTAACTCCCTTTCTGTGTGTCTGAGTCACGGGGTGTGTCTGCTTGTTGGGTGTGGCCTCTTGGCCCTATAAAGCCTCAGTTGTAGGCAGTAGCCAGAGAGGGTGTTTCAGCCATGCTGGCTGTAGACATCCTCCTGGTTACTTACCAACTGCCAGTGGGGACCAACCTTCTGGTCATAGCAAATATATATGTCCTTTGGTGTCTTGAAGATGTGTTTGGTTTTATGTTTCTTGATTGCACCCGTGGTCCTGGGTTCCCGTGTGTTTTGTGTTTGTGTGCTGAGTCCTGCTGTCTGTGGGCAGTACATCCACATGGGTTCCAGGCTTTGTTGTCTGTGGTAGGTCTCTGTTATGCTTGTGGCAAGTACCTGCCATTGCCATAGGTTGCATTTGTTTCCCCTTGCTTGCAGCTTGGCCAGTGAGACTCCTGTTCCTCCGTATCCAGAAGGAACAGGATGTCTTACTCTGACTCCTAGCCCAGGGACCGGTCGGAGGGTAAGTTAGGGCTCCGAGGTTCCTGCGCATGGGTCCTTCTACCTTCAAGGTAGGCCCATGCAGGTAGGAGTTAGGGTCAGGTTAGGGACGCTGTAGGAGGTGACCTGCTCCCTAATCCTGTTTGTCCTGGTCAAGCAGCGACCATCATCCTTCGGCACACGGCTGAGGGTTTCCCCCATCCTCAGCCGTGACAGCAGGCCAGAGCAACAGGATACATTTGATTCATTGCACATAGAAACAGGTAATATTCTGCTCTTTCATAACACTTTGCCTGCATCTGTGCAGCAGTGGGGCCTCAGGAGCGGACTCAGCTCCCTGTGGAAATGATAATCAGGAGAGATAAGGTGTCTGTCAATGGTTCTTATAGCTGCCTATAGGTTTTCCTGACAACCAGTGATGCTTGATTTTGTCTCAGCCGATCAGTGCATGGTTGGGAGGCAAGAGCTGATCATAGGTGTGATGGAGTACACACACTGACTGCTGTTCCCCCACTCAGAATATGACCTTCTTACCAGCAAGTCTTCTTCTCATTTTTCCATGGAGTGAAAATGTGCTCCTTCCAGCTCTTAAAGGGCTAGAATGCGCACAACCAAATCTTTACCACAACCAAACCCTGCGGTACTCAAGACAACTTTCCCTGTGGGAAGGTGCCTGAGCAATTAGGTTCTTAATCCACTAGATCTTTTATATGTTGTTGCCTGTCTGTGTACCGACCAGGGGATTGCTAGAATGCCCTTAGGAATAGTCCAAAGTTAAATTAGTTGGTTGATACAGTGGTTCCATACTCACTGCTGTAACACTAACCCGTGGGCTTTACCACATGACTATGCAGAGACAAGGGTTTACTGTACTGATAGATATGTCAGTGAGCAAAATATATATAAAAAAATTGTATGGTTTTTTAATTTGTAATAAAAATAAATGTAATAAACAGATGCAGAAGCATCCCTTCAAATTATGTGGCTTTAAAGTTTAGGATGCTTAGATTTACATATAACTTGAAATGTTCATTTTTATATCCAGTATCTGCCAAATTCTGCAATGAAAGGGTTAAATATACTGCATATATTAATACTGTATTTTCGCGTTTATTTGATGATTATTTTCAGTAAAAAGAAATGGAGTTAGTGTGAGCATGAATACCACAAGCACAGATGGTAAGTTCTTATTTATATTGTGTGGATTATTTTCTTAACTCTCCGGACTACATTGTTTATTTCCTACAGCATCCATATGATGTTGTGCATATTGCATCATAGCCCTTGGGTTATGCTTCATGATAGAGTACAATTGAAATTGTCTTAGAGTGGTGTGCAGATGGAATAGAACTGGAAAACTATAGCCTCATTTCAGTTTACCTCATGGGGGTTTTAGTTTTTTTGTTATTTTTTTTTCTTAATGTATTAACAGCAACAGAGAAATAGAAACATGGCCGAGAAATTATCTGTTATTTTGCCAACATACAATAATAATTCTCTTTTTTTTTTAAAGTTTACTGTACTTTTTTTATTATTTGCATTTTCCTATTAAAATTCTAATTTGATAATAAAATTCATAGCTAAGATACACAGCTCTGTATAGCCTTGATATACTGTAGATAGTGAAAAATGCAAGATTTGCTTTTCTAGTCAAATATATGTATACTATATATTAATATAGGGTTCATTTGTTGTCATGGAATTCTTTATGTGAACAAAGTAAATCTGACAGTTTTATCAGGTAGTGTATAGTATTAAAGTTTAAACAACTGAGAATAACCATATTTCTGAAGTGCTATTAGGACCTATGGATGACTTAATACGTTGCTTCACACTCAGGAAAAATCTCCAAAGCTGCAAAGTTGAGGCTTAGCATTTGATGCACAGGCTGGCTCTAGATGGGCCCCTGACAATTGAATCAATGGGCCCTCTTATGTCACATCTTCTTCCACCCACCCAGTCAGGGCTGAACTCCATCAGAAATTCAGCCCTGGCATTTTAAAACATATAGGCCCACTTGCTGTGTGGTGAATATGAAATATGTTTGTGTGCTTCCAAGTCCCCACCCGAGTACTACCAACATATAGGAGTATACAGTACTAAATACCTATTATACCCAGTGAGTAGGCAAGTTCTCTTTCCTCATCCTGCCTATTTGTCCCAGACCACCTTGTGTCACGATACTAGTGGAATACTGCTGGAATCCAATGGCAGGGACAAGGCCTGAACACAGGAAGCACCGGAGTCTTGAACAGGAGGTAGCAGGATATAAGGATGAAGCAGAGCCAGGCAGTTGGAGCCGTTACCAGTAGCAACGATGCAGGATTGAAGGATGAAGCAGAGCCAGGAAGGCGGCACAGGAACGTAGTCAGGCAATCTGGGTCAGCAACAGGAGGTAGCAGGGTAAACCGCAAGGAGGAGGAACAAACCGGAGAGCAAGTTCCAAGCGAGAGGACTGGACAAGCGGGAGCTCAAACACATTACTCAAGCAATTAGTAACAGGCTTGATAGGTTTAAATGTGAAACAGGAAGTAAGATGGCACCCAGCTGAGACACAATCCACCATCTTAACTGAGGGAAAACTTAGAGGCAAGACAATCTGAACTAAACAGACATAGCAGGATGATTCTGTCACGGCTGAGGATGGGGAAACCCTCAGCCGTGTGCCGAAGGATGGTGGTCGCTGCTTGACCAGGACAAACAGGATTAGGGAGCAGGTCACCTCCTACAGCGTCCCTAACCTGACCCTAACTCCTACCTGCATGGGCCGACCTTAAAGGTAGGAGGACCCATGCGCAGGAACCTCGGAGCCCTAACTTACCCTCCGACCGGTCCCTGGGCTAGGAGTCAGAGTAAGACATCCTGTTCCTTCTGGATACGGAGGAACAGGAGTCTCACTGGCCAAGCTGCAAGCAAGGGGAAACAAATGCAACCTGTGGCAATGGCAGGTACTTGCCACAAACATAGCAGAGACCTAACACAGACAACCAAGCCTGGAACCCATGTGGATGTACTGCCCACAGACAGCAGGACTCAGCACACAAACACACAACACACGGGAACCCAGGACCACAGGTGCAATAAAGAAACATAAAAGCAAACACATCTTCCAGACACCAAAGGACACATATATAGCTTATGACCAGAAGGTTGGTCCCCACTGGCAGTTGGTAAGTAACCAGGAGGATGTCTACAGCCAGCATGGCTGAAACACCCTCTCTGGCTACTGCCTACAACTGAGGCTTTATAGGGCCAAGAGGCCACACCCAACAATCAGACACACCCCGTGACTCACACACACTGAAAGGGAGTTAACCCTTCCAAAACCACAGAAGGGAAAACATAACTTAACCTCCTCAGGACCGCCGTACGCAGGATTGCGTCTTTGCGGCGGCCCTGCTCTTCTGGGTGGACGCGCCGGCGCGTCCTCTCGCGAGACGCGAGATTTCCTGTGAACGCGGGCACACAGGCGCGTGCGTTCACAGGAACGGAAGGTAAGAGAGTGGATCTCCAGCCTGCCCGCGGCGATCGTTCGCTGGCAGGCTGGAGATGTGATTTTTTTAACCCCTAACAGGTATATTAGACGCTGTTTTGATAACAGCGTCTAATATACCTGCTACCTGGTCCTCTGGTGGTCCCCTTTGTTTGGATCGACCACCAGAGGACACAGGTAGCTCAGTAAATATGTTGCACCAAGCACCACTATACTGCACCCCCCCCCTTGTCACTTATTAACCCCTTATTCACCCTTGATCACCCCTGATCACCCCATATAGACTCCCTGATCACCCCCCTGTCATTGATTACCCCCCTGTCATTGATCAACCCCCTGTAAAGCTCCATTCAGATGTCCGCATGATTTTTACGGATCCACTGATAGATGGATCGGATCCGCAAAACACATACAGGCGTCTCCCTGGAGCCTTCCAGGGGGGGTGATCACCCCATATTGACTCCCTGATCACCCCCCTGTCATTGATCACCCCCCCTGTCATTGATCACCCGCCCCTGTCATGCTGCATTCAGATGTCCGTATGATTTTTACGGATCCACGGATACATGGATCGGATCCGCAAAACACATACGGACATCTGAATGGAGCCTTACAGGGGGGTGATCACCCCATATTGACTCTCTGATCACCCCCTGTCATTGATCACCCCCCTGTAAGGCTCCATTCAGACATTTTTTTGGCCCAAGTTAGCGGAAATTATTATTTTTTTTCTTACAAAGTCTCATATTCCACTAACTTGTGTCAAAAAATAAAATCTCACATGAACTCCCCATACCCCTCACGGAATCCAAATGCGTAAAATTTTTTAGACATTTATATTCCAGACTTCTTCTCACGCTTTAGGGCCCCTAGAATGCCAGGGCAGTATAAATACCCCACATGTGACCCCATTTCGGAAAGAAGACACCCCAAGGTATTCCGTGAGGGGCATATTGAGTCCATGAAAGATTGACATTTTTGTCCCAAGTTAGTGGAAAGGGAGACTTTGTGAGAAAAAAAAATAAAATATCAATTTTGCACCTGGTAACCTCCATCACATGGTCTGATATGGGTGTGGCTTACAGTCTGGCTTTGTTCACATTGCACTAGTTGTCTTGCTAGGCGGTTGTGTGGAAGCTTGGCTGTGAGCTGGATTTCATCACCTTCAGACCTTGTTCACACCATTGTTAGCGTAGTGGTAGGACCCCTTGCCATGCTGAGTGACCGTGACGTGGTGCATGATGGGCTCCGATATTTTCCTGACAGGAATATATTGGCAAAAGTCTCAGCTTTTATCATCTGCATTTATGACTAGCCAGTATAGTCAGTGACATATCCGTTTGGTGCATTTTTTTCTGTGATTTATAGGATAAACCCTTTAGCTTGATTTTCTTCTATGTACAGTCGTGGCCAAAAGTTTTGAGAATGACACAAATATTAGTTTTCACAAAGTTTGCTGCTAAACTGCTTTTAGATCTTTGTTTCAGTTGTTTCTGTGATGTAGTGAAATATAATTACATGCACTTCATACGTTTCAAAGGCTTTTATCGACAATTACATGACATTTATGCAAAGAGTCAGTATTTGCAGTGTTGGCCCTTCTTTTCAGGACCTCTGAAATTCGACTGGGCATGCTCTCAATCAACTTCTGGGCCAATTCCTGACTGATAGCAACCCATTCTTTCATAATCACTTCTTGGAGTTTGTCAGAATTAGTGGGTTTTTGTTTGTCTACCCGCCTCTTGAGGATTGACCACAAGTTCTCAATGGGATTAAGATCTGGGGAGCTTCCAGGCCATGGACCCAAAATGTCAACGTTTTGGTCCCCGAGCCACTTAGTTATCACTTTTGCCTCGTGCTGGAAAATGCATTGTTCTTCACCAAACTGTTGTTGGATTGTTGGAAGAAGTTGCTGTTGGAGGGTGTTTTGGTACCATTCTTTATTCATGGCTGTGTTTTTGGGCAAAATTGTGAGTGAGCTCACTCCCTTGGATGAGAAGCAACCCCACACATGAATGGTCTCAGGATGCTTTACTGTTGGCATGACACAGGACTGATGGTAGCGCTCACCTTTTCTTCTCTGGACAAGCCTTTTTCCAGATGCCCCAAACAATCAGAAAGAGGCTTCATCGGAGAATATGACTTTGCCCCAGTCCTCAGCAGTCCATTCACCAAACTTTCTGCAGAAGATCAATCTGTCCCTGATGTTTTTTTTGGAGAAAAGTGGCTTCTTTGCTGCCCTTCTTGACACCAGGCCATCTTCCAAAAGTCTTCGCCTCACTGTGCGTGCAGATGCGCTCACACCTGCCTGCTGCCATTCCTGAGCAAGCTCTGCACTGGTGGCACTCCGATCCCGCAGCTGAATCCTCTTTAGGAGACGATCCTGGCGCTTGCTGGACTTTCTTGGACGCCCTGAAGCCTTCTTAACAAGAATTGAACCTCTTTCCTTGAAGTTCTTGATGATCCTATAAATTGTTGATTGAGGTGCAATCTTAGTAGCCACAATATCCTTGCCTGTGAAGCCATTTTTATGCACCGCAATGATGGCTGCACGCGTTTCTTTGCAGGTCACCATGGTTAACAATGGAAGAACAATGATTTCAAGCATTACCCTCCTTTTAACATGTCAAGTCTGCCATTTTAACCCAATCAGCCTGACATAATGATCTCTAGCCTTGTGCTCGTCAACATTCTCACCTGAGTTAACAAGACGATTACTGAAATGATCTCAGCAGGTCCTTTAATGACAGCAATGAAATTCAGTGGAAAGTTTTTTTGGGGATTAAGTTAATTTTCATGGCAAAGAAGGACTATGCAATTCATCTGATCACTCTTCATAACATTCTGGAGTATATGCAAATTACTATTATAAAAACTTAAGCAGCAACTTTTCCAATTTCCAATATTTATGTAATTCTCAAAACTTTTGGCCACGACTGTAGTTCTTGAGGGCTTTTAGTTTAGGGCCTGCCAAAGGGTAGATGTTTCCAAAAGGTATAGATGCACCAGGAAGCAATTCTATAGGAAATCGTAGGGTCAGTGTGGAGGGAGCTTGTCTGCATTTTGTTTATCACAAACGTCCGCAAATTCCTTGTATACAGAGGCTAATTCTATTATCTTATTATCTTGAGCTGTATTTTCTGAACCTTTTTCAGACTGAGCTGTCGAGAGAACATCCCCCACTGGGAAGCTTATTTCTTTGGTTTCCCTGTTGATAACAGGGTTCTGTGCTTGCAACTAGGTTAGGCCTAGAATAACAGGGAAACGTGGAAAAGAGATCAATAGAAACTATAGGACTTCACAGTGATTGTGTGTTATAATTAGAGATGGGACGGGGGATTCGTCGAATCTTGCTGGATTCGTGGGATTCGTGGACTCGAATCCCGACGTAATTTGCCTGAAACGAATCCGGTGGGAGGGACTGGGAGGCGGAGCTGGGGGCCGGTGCGTTCACTGTGCTCCGGCCCCTCCGCTCCAGTAGTTATAAAATGTGTAATTGTAATAATAATTATGCTGCCCCCTCTGTCTGTAGTATTACATGATTCAATAAATCTTACTTACAGGGCTAGTACTGCTATCGTAACAGGCCGGCCGGGCAGACGAGCGGCAGCGTCACTGACTGACGTCACCTGCCTGAGCCGCCTGCTTTTTTATGAATGAAGCAGGCGGCTCAGGCAGGTGACGTCAGTCAGTGACGCTGCCTCTCGTCTGCACGGCCGGCCTGTTACGATAGCAGTACTAGCCCTGTAAGTAAGATTTATTGAATCATGTAATACTACAGACAGAGGGGGCAGCATGATTATTACAATTACACATTTTATAACTACTGGAGCGGCAATGGGGGGGGGTGGGTCTGTGGATGGCACTGTTATAGGGTGGGGGGGTCTGTGGATGGCACTGTTATGGGGTGGGGGGGTCTGTGGATGGCACTGTTATAGAGTGGGGGGGTCTGTGGATGGCACTGTTATAGGGTGGGGGGGGGTCTGTGGATGGCACTGTTATGGGGTGGGGGGGTCTGTGGATGGCACTGTTATAGGATGGGGGGGTCTGTGGATGGCACTGTTATAGGATGGGGGGGGGGGTCTGTGGATGGCACTGTTATAGGGTGGGGGGGGGGTCTGTGGATGGCACTGTTATGGGGTGGGGGGTCTGTGGATGGCACTGTTATAGGGTGGGGGGGGGGTCTGTGGATGGCACTGTTATAGGGTGGGGGGGGTCTGTGGATGGCACTGTTATGGGGTGGGGGGGTCTGTGGATGGCACTGTTATAGGATGGGGGGGTCTGTGGATGGCACTGTTATGGGGTGGGGGGGTCTGTGGATGGCACTGTTATGGGGTGGGGGGGTCTGTGGATGGCACTGTTATAGGATGGGGGGTCTGTGGATGGCACTGTTATGGGGTGGGGGGGTCTGTGGATGGCACTGTTATGGGGTGGGGGGGGTCTGTGGATGGCACTGTTATGGGGTGGGGGGGTCTGTGGATGGCACTGTTATGGGGTGGGGGGATCTGTGAATGCCAGGGGGAGAGGTGAGAGGCACTATGATACTACTGGCACATTGGGGGGAGGCACTATGATACGGGCACATAATGGGGGGAGATGGCACTATGATACGGGCACATTATGGGGGGAGATGGCACTATGATACGGGCACATTATGGGGGGAGATGGCACTATGATACGGGCACATTATGGGGGGGAGGTGGCACTATGATACGGGCACATTATGGGGGGAGATGGCACTATGATACAGGCACATTGGGGGGGAGATTGCACTATGATACGGGCACATTATGGGGGGAGGTGGCACTATGATACGGGCACATTGGGGGGGAGATGGCACTATGATACCGGCACATGGGGGGGGGGGGGAGAGAGGCACTCCGCACTTGATACTGGCACATGATTAGGGGGGCATCTATGGGGACACTTACTGGCACATTATTGGGTGGCACTGTGGGGCCACTTCTTATTAGCACATTATTGGGGGGCACTATCGGGGCATCTACTGAGGCCACAAAGAGGGGGTATTTTATATGGGGGGCTCTGTGTGGTACTAGTATTATCAGGGGTATTATCTGTTTCTGCAGTATAGTATTGGGGAGCACAGCGGAACAGTATTGGGGGTGTTAGGATGATTTGTCCAGAAGATGGGAGGATGATGGAAAAGTAGTAAACTAAGATTTATTTTTTTTTGTCAAACTGCAGAGACGAAAAATGGCTGAAAAATGGTGTCTGGTCTGAAGGTCTGAAAGGAGAAGATGAGGAAAGAGAACATCTACAAGAGACGTCACTGGATGTAAGAGGTATGTGGCGCTGTATTACCCTGTATGTTCTGTAGTGATAGGAGCAGGGGTCATCGCGGTCATATAGGGTGCGACCGTGACTGGGAGGTGGAGGTTCAGACAAACTGACGCTGTCTGACTTTGTTTCTTACACCGTGCGTTCACACAATTATGTACAGGATTCGTAGGATTCGAGATTCGAAAGATTCGATATATTCGAGAACCTTTTCGGATTCGGATTCGGATTCGAAAAAAATTGGATTCGTCCCACCTCTAGTTATAATGATTTCAAGTGGTTCCGTCTCTTGATCCACTGGCCCTGAGCTCAGTGGAGATCCGTCTACGGTCTCCATTACCACGGGTGAGAGTTTTTTCTGAAATTTGACTCTATGCCTTTGAGCAAAAGAAAGGTCCATGAAATTGCCACTAGCCACGGAGTCCACCATAGCAGAGGTGGATATCCACTGAGGAACTTAATGGGAAGGAAGCAATCGGAGTGTTTATTCTCTTTCTTAATATGAGGAGCCACCAATGAAATAGAATGGATAACTGCTTTCTCAGATAATTCTGTTTCAGAAGCAATTGATTCTCCATCTGGAAAGTCTGAATCTGTAACAGCTGCCACCAACCTCCGTGGATGGCTAGGGCAGTTGATAAGGAAGTGGTCAGACTTTCTACAGTAAAAGCATAGACTTTCCTGGAGCCTGTGTTCCCTTCGATCAACGCTTTCATATCTTAGTATGAAATCTACTTGCATAGGCTCACTTCCTGATTCTTTGTAAATTTTTCCTTGGGGTTCCTTGGAAATGGAGAGAGGGAAATAAGGGGACTGCTTAGTATCATAATTCAAGGTAGCCCATCTCTCTTGTTGTCGTTCAGCCAGTCGGATATCGATACAAATGCAATGGTTAATAAAGGCATCCAAACCTAAAGGGGCCTCCTTACGGGAAAGTTCATCTTTTAATGCGCTGCATAGTCCTTTCCTAAGGGTACTTTCACACTAGTGTTTTTCATTTCCGGCATAGAGTTCCGTCCTAACAGGTTCAGATGCTGTTGCAGGGGCGGCTGAAGCTCCTGTTCTGCCTCAGCCACCAGCTATTCGGCCATGGCGGGCGAGGTCGCCGGCACGCTACAGCCCTTCTTCTTTCCCCCCGGGCTCAGCGCCGCATCCGGAGCCCTTCCCAGGACCCTTCACGTCGGGTGCCTACAGGGCCAGCTCACTCCACCAGGCCCCGTCGTGGAAGGAATCCGATTGGTAGGCGGAGCCCTAGGGGTGGCCGGGCCCAGCCATCACCTTCTACAAGCGAGGGATCGGGACCAGGAGCGGTGGGGGCCTCCTTAACTCCAGGCAGGAAGGCTGCCCCCCGGCGTGGGAGGATCACTTCCAGGTACAGAGTTTGGCCAGGGGACAGAGGGAAAGAAGATGTTGCAGCAGTCGGGATCCTGCCACTGAGGAGGGCGACTGTGTCTATAGTCCAGGCTCTGCCAGGGGGCAGAGTGAAGTCAGAAGCTCCGTCCATCGGGTTCTGGTCATGGAGGATTTGGATCATGGCGTCCCTGGACCCAGCGATTCCAGGGGACAGTGTGAGGATCCCGCATCTACTGGACCCATCAGTGCATCCCAGAGGAGAGGTTGTCTGGATTCAGGAGTCACGGCTGGTGGGAACACAGTACCCAGGCAGCCAGGTGAGATTTCTTGGGGACTGTTAGTTCAATTGGTACAGGGTGCAGGTACTGGCCCCAGTTGGATTTAAGTAGGGGTTTGGGGCAGCTTTTGGGGGACTTGGCGGGGTTGGTAGCCAGCTGGGGATTGGGGGGGTCCCCACTGCAGGCGTGGGGTTTGGCGGGAGCATCGGGGTCAGGACGGGAGCCCAGGCGGGGGTTACCGGGCACGGGGGTGTCGGTGCAGACTCAGGCAGGGGGGCGAAGCGGAAGAGGATAGTGCACAGTTAGATTATAAGGCCAAAGGAGAGGTGTATGTTTGTTTTGAGGGGCCTTTGGGGGCTCATTTAAAAGCAGAGGTTAAGGAGCGGATATGAAGGGTGGAGTACGTGGAGATTTTTTCTCTGCTTCCCCTTGAAAGATTTAACTTCGATAGGACGCGTAAGGAGGATCGGAAGAAAGAGGAGGAAGAGAAACGCAGGTTTCGGTTAATACTGTGGACGTTTGCCAATTGGTTGCAGGCGTTCGTAATATTAGCGAGCGTTATTGGGGAAAAGGCACCAGAGAATTGTTTGGCCCTGTTTTGTTATCTGGAGGCTATCGGCGAGGCGTATTGGACATATACGGGGGATTTGCTTGGCTGTGGTATGACGAGCAATTCCGGCAGAAAAAGGCGGTGCGTCCGGAAATAGGGTGGGACCACAAGGACATCGCCTTGTGGCTGAAAGTGACAGCACCTGTTCGGTCGGGGCAGCCCTTTCTAGGGGAGGTGGATAGTGGGGGTGCAACAACCCTGGCGACAGCATCCGCAAAAGGCTTGCGTTTTGCATTTAATGAAGGAGTTTGTCGATTCGGGTTTAAATGTAAGTTTAAGCACGAGTGCTCCAGATGCGGGGGGGAATTATGGAGCGGCGAGATGCTTTAAGGGCAGTAGACAAAAAGGGGGCGATTCTAATAGCAAAGGGGGAGACGCCGGTGTGGCTGGGAAGGATGGAGTCGTATCTCGTTAAATACCCCAATAGAGAAGCGGCGGCTTTGATTTGTGAGAGTTTTCTTGTTAGTTTTAGGATTCCGTTCGTGCTGGGGGGGCGGTGTTGTTAAGAATGAACTTGCGGTCGGCAAGGGAGCATCCGGATGTGGTGGCGGAGAAGGTAAACAAGGAGGTGTCGCTGGGGCGGATGGCGGGCCCATTTAGGGAGCCGTCTTTCTCTGATTTCCGGGTGTCTCCGCTGGGGGTAGTCCCCAAGAAAGAGGCGAACAAGTTTTGCCTTATTCACCACCTGTCATTTCATAAGGGATCGTCAGTCAATGATGGTATAGACCCCGCACTGTGTTCGGTGGTGTATACTTCCTTTGATGTGGCGGTTACCTGGGTGAAGCGTTATGGGAGGGGTGCGTTGCTAGCAAAAACTGATATTGAAGCAGCGTTTAGGTTACTGCCAGTGCATCCGGATTGTCACCATTTGTTGGGGTGTTTTTGGGATGGGGGTTTTTCTTTGATCGTTGCTTGCCTATGGGGTGTTCCCTGTCGTGTGCCTATTTTGAAACATTCAGTTCCTTTTTGGAATGGGCAGTGGTGGACTAGTCAGGTTGTGAATCTTTGATTCATTATCTGGTCAATTTTTTGTGTATAGGCCCCCCACGGTTGCGGGTGTGTGCTGTGTTAGAAATGTTGCGTTCGCTTTTTGAGCTGTTTGGGGTTCCGCTGGCGGCAGAAAAGACTGTGGGGTCCGGTAACGGAATTGAGTTTTTTAGGGATAGTGATTGATTCTGTGAGAATGGAGTGTAGATTGCCCGAGGAAAAATTGGTAGATTTGAAAGGGAGGTGGCGATGACTTTAAGGGCGAAGAAGCTGCAGTTATGTGAGATTCAGTCGCTACTTGGGAAACTTAATTTCGCGTGACGGATTATGCCCATGGGGAGAGTGTTCAGCAGGAGTTTGGCTTGGGCGACTGCGGGTGTGGTAGTCCCGCACCATTATATTCGGTTGGGGAAGGAATTGCGAGCGGACTTACTGGTGTGGAGCTCTTTCTTATAGAAGTATAACGGTCGCTCGCTATTCATGGGGGAGGTTATAGACTCATTTGATTTTGAACTGTTTACTCATGCGGCGGGAGGTGCTGGTTTTGGGGCATTTTGTGGGGGTCAATGGTGCGCTGGATGTTGGCCGGTTGCATGGATTGATTGAGCGAGGCTGGGTGTAGAATTTGGCTTTGTTGGAGCTCTTTCCAATAGTGTTAGCGGTTTTGCTGTGGCGTGACCATTTTCGGGATAAGAAAATACGATTCCACTGCGATAACTTGGGGATAGTTCAGGCAATAAATGGTTTGTCGGCTTTGTTGCCGCTAGTGATACGGCTTCTTCAACGGTTGGTGTTGGAGTGTTTGTCGCTCAATGCCTGGGTGGTGACGGTGCATGTGCCAGGGGTGGAGAACTGTGTTGCTGATGCCCTTTCTCGTTCACAGTGGGATCGTTTCAGGAGGCTGGCCCCGGAGGCTGAAGTGGTGGGATTGCAGTGTCCGGCATGCCTGTGGGACCTGTTGGAGGAACCGTAATGGGACTTATAGAAGCATCGTTGGCGCCCGGTACGTGGAATATGTATTTGAAAGTGTGGCATTGCTGGGAGGCGTGGTGTGGTGATATGGGCGGGGGGATGGCAGAGTTTGAATTTTCTTTGTTGACAATCGTAGGCCATTGTAGGGAGGAGGGCTGGTCGGTGAGTAAGATGAATGGTTATATGGCGGGGTTGTTGTTTGGTTTTAAGTTAAGAGGGATGATCGATTTCACCAAGTCGTTCTTGGTAGCCCAGGCATTAAAGGGTTAGCGTAGGTTGCGGACTGGGGAAGATACCAGGAGGCCGGTGTCGTTTGCTTTACTTTTACAGTTAGGGGATCAGTTAAGGGGAGTGTATAGTTCGGCGGGGGAGGTCCGGTTATTTAAATTGGCCTTTTCCTTGGCGTTTTTTGGGGCAGTTTGTTTGGGTGAGCTGGTTTGTCCGTCGACAAGGAGGATGGGGGGGGGTGATGAGAAATGATGTAGATTTGTTTCCGGACAGGGTGGAGTTTGTTATATGTCGTACAAAGACTGATGTAGAAGGCAGGGGGCGTAGAGTGGTTTTCTTTGAAATTGCGGAATGTGATATGTGTCCGGTCCATTGTCTTCAAGAGTACGGGGAGAGGGTTGGGGTGGGGACATCTCCGTTGTTGACACACGCGGATGGATCCTTTTTGTCCCGTTTCCAGTTTTCGGCGGTATTCTCAAAATGTTTGAACCGGTTGGGCTTGGATTGTGAGGGGTATTTGAGCCACTCTTTCAGGATTGGGGCGGCGACCGAAGACGCACGGTTGGGTTTGAGGGAGGAGGTCATTAAGCGGACAGGGGGCGTTGGGAGTCGACGCGTTTTAGATCCTATGTGCGCTTGAATCGCTTATAAGTAGAGTTGAGCAAAACACCTGGATGTTCGGGTTCGAGAAGTTCGCCCGAACTTCCCGGAAATGTTCATGTTCGGGATCCGAACCCGACCCGAACTTCGTCCCGAACCCGAACCCCATTGAAGTCAATGGGGACCCGAACTTTTCGGCACTAAAAAGGCTGTAAAACAGCCCAAGAAAGAGCTAGAGGGCTGCAAAAGGCAGCAACATATAGGTAAATCCCCTGCAAACAAATGTGGATAGGGAAATGAATTAAAATTAAAATAAAATAAATAAAAATTAACCAATATCAATTGGAGAGAGGTCCCATAGCAGAGAATCTGGCTTCACATCAGCAGAGAATCAGTCTCTTCATGCCATAGCAGAGAATCTGGCTTCACGTCACCCACCACTGCAACACGTCTCCTCTGCACCCAGGCAGAGGAGAGAGGTCCCGTAACAGAGAATCTGGCTTCATGTCAGCAGAGAATCAGTCTTCATGTAATAGCAGAGAATCATGCTTTACGTCACCCAACACTGGAACAGTCCATTGTCAGATATTTAGGCCCAGGCACCCAGGCAGAGGAGAGAGGTCCCGTAACAGAGAATCTGGCTTCATGTCAGCAGAGAATCAGTCTTCATGTAATAGCAGAGAATCATGCTTTACGTCACCCAACACTGGAACAGTCCATTGTCAGATATTTAGGCCCAGGCAGAGGAGAGAGGTCCCATAACAGAGATTCAGGCTTCATGTCAGCAGAGAATCAGTCTTCACGTCATAGCAGAGAATCAGGCTTCACGTCACCCACCACTGGAACAGGCCACTGTCACATATTTAGGCCCAGGCAGAGGAGAGAGGTCCCATAACAGAGATTCAGGCTTCATGTCATAGCAGAGAATCAGGCTTCACGTCACCCACCACTGGAACAGGCCACTGTCACATATTTAGGCCCAAGCACCCAGGCAGAGGAGAGAGGTTTCATAACAGAGATTCAGGCTTCATGTCAGCAGAGAATCAGTCTTCATGTCAAAGCAGAGAATCGGGCTTCACATCACCCACCACTGGAACAGGCCACTGTCACATATTTAGGCCCAGGCACCCAGGCAGAGGAGAGAGGTCCCATAACAGAGATTCAGGCTTCATGTCAGCAGAGAATCAGTCTTCATGTCATAGCAGAGAATCAGGCTTCACGTCACCCACCACTGGAACAGTCCACTGTTACATATTTAGGCCCAGGCACCCAGGCAGAGGAGAGAGGTCACATAACAGAAATTCAGGCTTCATGTCAGCAGAGAATCAGTCTTCATGTCATAGCAGAGAATCAGGTTTCACGTCACCCACCACTGGAACAGGCCACTGTCAGATATTTAGGCCCAGGCAGAGAAGAGAGGTCCCATAACAGAGATTCAGGCTTCATGTCAGCAGAGAATCAGTCTTCATGTCATAGCAGAGAATCAGGCTTCACGTCACCCACCACTGGAACAGGCCACTGTCAGATATTTTTAGGCCCCGGCACCCAGACAGAGGAGAGGTTCATTCAACTTTGGGTTGCCCCGCAATATAATGGTAAAATTAAAATAAAAATAGGATTGAATGAGGAACTGCCCTGGAGTAAAATAATATATGGTTAAGGGGAGGTAGTTAATGTCTAATCTGCACAAGGGATGGACAGGTCCTGTAGGATCCATGCCTGGTTCATTTTTATGAACGTCAGCTTGTCCACATTGGCTGTAGACAGGCGGCTGCGTTTGTCTGTAATGACGCCCCCTGCCGTGCTGAATACACGTTCAGACAAAACGCTGGCTGCCGGGCAGGCCAGCACCTCCAAGGCATAAAAGGCTAGCTCGGGCCACGTGGACAATTTGGAGACCCAGAAGTTGAATGGGGCCGAACCATCAGTCAGTACGTGGAGGGGTGTGCACAGGTACTGTTCCACCATGTTATTGAAATGTTGCCTCCTGCTAACACGTTCCGTATCAGGTGGTGGTGCAGTTAGCTGTGGCGTGGTGACAAAACTTTTCCACATCTCTGCCATGCTAACCCTGCCCTCAGAGGAGCTGGCCGTGACACAGCTGCGTTGGCGACCTCTTGCTCCTCCTCAGCCTTCGCCTTGGCCTTCCCTTTGTTCCCCTGTGACATTTGGGAATGCTCTCAGTAGCGCGTCTACCAACGTGCGCTTGTACTTGCGCATCTTCCTATCACGCTCCAGTGTAGGAAGTAAGGTGGGCACATTGTCTTTGTACCGGGGATCCAGCAGGGTGGCAACCCAGTAGTCCGCACACGTTAAAATATGGGCAACTCTGCTATCGTTGCGCAGGCACTGCAGCATGTAGTCGCTCATGTGTGCCAGGCTGCCCAAAGGTAAGGACAAGCTGTCCTCTGTGGGAGGTGTATCGTCATCGTCCTGTGTTTCCCCCCAGCCACGCACCAGTGATGGGCCCGAGCTGCGTTGGGTGCCAGCCCGCTGTGAACCTGCTTCATCCTCATCCTCCTCCACCTCCTCCTCATCCTCGTCCTCCTCGTCCTCCTCGTCCTCCAGTAGTGGGCCCTGTCTGGCCACATTTGTACCTGGCCTCTGCTGTTGCAAAAAACCTCCCTCTGAGTCACTTCGAAGAGACTGGCCTGAAAGTGCTAAAAATGACCCCTCTTCCTCCTCTTCCTCCTCTTCCTCCTGGGCCACCTCCTCTTCCATCATCGCCCTAAGTGTTTTCTCAAGGAGACATAGAAGTGGTATTGTAACGCTGATAACGGCGTCATCGCCACTGGCCTTGTTGGTGGAGTACTCGAAACAGGGCACACAGGTCTCGCATGGAGGCCCAGTCATTGGTGGTGAAGTGGGGCTGATCCGCAGTGCGACTGACCCGTGCGTGCTGCAGCTGAAACTCCACTATGGCCTGCTGCTGCTCGCACAGTCTGTCCAGCATGTGCAAGGTGGAGTTTCACCTGGTGGGCACGTCGCATATGAGGCGGTGAGCGGTAAGGCCGAAGTTACGCTGTAGCGCAGACAGGCGAGCAGCGGCAGGGTGTGAACGCCGGAAGCGCGAACAGACGGCCCGCACTTTATGCAGCAGCTTTGACATGTCGGGGTAGTTGTGAATGAACTTCTGCACCACCATATTCAGCACATGCGCCAGGCAAGGGATGTGCGTCAAACCGGCTAGTCCCAGAGCTGCAACGAGATATCGCCCATTATCGCACACCACCAGGCCAGGCTTGAGGCTCACCGGCAGCAACCACTCGTCGGTCTGTTGTTCTATACCCCCCCACAACTCCTGTGCGGTGTGGGGCCTGTCCCCCAAACATATGAGTTTCAGAACGGCCTGCTGACGTTTACCCCGGGCTGTGCTGAAGTTGGTGGTGAAGGTGTGTGGCTGACTGGATGAGCAGGTGGAAGAAGAGGAGGAGGAAGCTAAGTATGAGGAGGAGGAGACAGGAGGCAAAGAATGTTGCCCTGCGATCCTTGGCGGCGGAAGGACGTGCGCCAAACAGCTCTCCGCCTGGGGCCCAGCCGCCACTACATTTACCCAGTGTAACGGTCGCGTACACACACACACAGGGGGGAGGGAAGTGACTACTGCGCTCCACCCTTACCCCTGGCCCTGCCTACTTGCCTCGCGAGTCCTAATGACAGGGGACAACTGGACGGCAATCCCTAACTTGGAGTAAGTGCAGGGATGACAGACAGACAAACAACAGGACGTGAACGGACCGAGTCAATACCAGGAAAGCTGCAAAGTACAAATGGAGCAAGCAGAGAATTGTCAGGAGAAGCCGGGGTCATAAATACCAGGAGAGCAGAGAAGTACAAGAGGAGTCCTAAGAGAGTAGTCAGGTGGGAGCCGAGGTCACAATACCAGGACGGATGCGCAGTACAGGAGGATCAGGCAAAAGGATGGTCAAGGAACAGGATCAGGTAAGTATTCAGCAGTCCAACAAATACCAGGAACCTAGAAATTAACAGGCAACCTGTAGCCAGCAGGCTGCCTGTATTTATAGTGGGGAGTGAGGGTCATGTGACGTGGCCAGCGTCACATGACCGACAGACCAACCAGTCGAGCACCGAGTGATCAGCTCGGCGCTCAAGGCAGACTTAGGAGCAAGGAGCCATCCAGCTAGTAAAGCCGCCCTGGGAATGAGGTCAAACACAGAACCTCATTCCAAAAGTTAAGCAACAGTTCTGCGGGCAATGGGGGACCGAGTGCACCTTCGGAACCCCGTGACAGTACCCCCCCTTTTACGAGGGGCCACCGGACCCAAGACTTCAGGCGATGGCTTTTCAGGGTGTTCTAAATGAAATTTACGAACAAGTCTAGGAGCATGAACCTCCCTGGCAGGTACCCAAGATCTCTCTTCAGGTCCATACCCCTTCCAGTGAATCAGGTACTGCAAGGAATTACGCACCTTCCTGACATCCACTATTTTAGACACCACATACTCGACAGCATCATTAACAAGAACTGGCGGAGGCGAGGCTTTTGATGGTACTACCGGTTCAAAATATTTTTTAAGCAGAGATTTATTGAACACATTATGAATGTGGAATGACTCAGGCAGCTCCAACCTAAAAGATACCGGGTTAATTACTTCCGTGATCTTATATGGTCCAATAAAACGAGGACCAAATTTTTTAGAAGTTACCTTGAGAGATAGATTCTTGGAGGACAACCATACTTTATCCCCAACCTGAAAGTTTACCCCCCTTGAACGTCTCCTATCGGCCTTGAGTTTTTGAGAACATTGAGCCTTTTCTAGGTTCGATTGAACCCGGGCCCAAACTGTGCACAGTTCGGAGGAGAGTTTATCAGCTTCAGGGTTAGAGGAGGAGACGGACGACCCAGAATGAAAACGGGGATGAAAACCATGGTTACAAAAGAAAGGGGAGACCCCAGCAGAAGAATTGACACGGTTATTCAGAGCAAATTCAGCCAATGGAAGGAATTTGACCCATAATTGCTGGTCATCAGCAACATACAACCTCAGGAATTGTTCCACAGACTGATTAAGGCGTTCAGTCTGCCCATTACTCTCAGGATGGTAGGCGGAAGAAAAAGACAACGAAATTTTACATCTTTGACAGAAGGCTCTCCAGAATTTGGACACAAACTGCACACCCCTGTCCGAAACAATATTTTCCGGGATACCATGCAATCGAACAATTTCTTTCACAAAAATAGACGCCAGGGTTTTGGCATTCGGGAGTTTAGACAGGGGAATGAAATGGACCATCTTGCTAAACCTATCCACCACTACCCACACTACAGTCTTACCCTCCGCCAGCGGTAGGTCAGTTATAAAGTCCATCGAGATATGGGACCAGGGTCTACTGGGAATGGGTAGGGGTCGTAGGTTACCAGCAGGGCGAGTCCTAGGTGTCTTGGACCTGGCACAAACCTCACAGGCTGACACATAGGACTTGACATCCCTAGTTAGAGTGGGCCACCAATAAGATCTAGAAACCAGATCCTTAGTGCCCTCAACACCCGGATGTCCACAAAAGGCAGAATCGTGACACTCACCCAACAGCTGGAGACGAAATTGTACGGGAACAAACAACTTATCTGTTGGGGTGGATACCGGTGCCAGATGTTGTTCCGACCTAATGCGAGCCGAGATATCCTGGGTAAGAGCTGCTAAGAAGATTTTTGCTGGTAGGATGGATTCAGTTGGTACCTCAGTAGGTTGAAAAGCCTGGAAGCTCCGAGATAATGCGTCCGCCTTCACATTTTTACTTCCCGGCCTGAACGTGATGGAAAAATCAAAACGAGTAAAAAACAGAGCCCATCTGGCTTGACGGGTTTCAACATCTTAGCAGACTCGAGAAACATAAGATTTTTATGGTCAGTGACAACAGTTACACAATGCCTTGCCCCCTTCAGAAAATGCCTCCACTCCTCAAATGCCCATTTAATGGCCAGCAGCTCCCTATTCCCTATGTCGTAGTTTCTCTCCGTGGGAGAGAATTTCCTGGAGAAGAAGGCACATGGTCTCAGATTAGTGAGGCTGGCAGGACCTTGTGAAAGGACTGCTCCTGCGCCGTCCTCGGACGCATCCACGTCCACAATAAAAGGTTTCTCCTGATCAGGCTGGATCAGAATGGGAGCGCTACTGAATTGGGTGCAATAATCCTCCGCTGGTAAATTGCCCTGAACCAGTGCCTTTAGAGCCGGCTCGGCTACTAGAGCCCTGTCTGGTTCATCATAGAGGGTACCTAGGGCCTGAAAGAACCCCTCCACAGAATATAAACAACTGGCGCCAGCAGGTAAAGAGAACTCCCAGTCCTGGGGATCACCCTGTAATCGGGAAATGATAATGCCCACGCGTTGACTCTCGGGGCCAGAGGACACAGGGCGCAAACGGAAGTAAGGTTTACAACTCTCCTTAAAAGAGAGAAACTTCTTCCGGTCTCCAGAAAAGGTTTCTGGGAGCTTAATCTGGGGCTCAAAATGCGGACTGGAGGCCTGAGGAGTGGAAGAGCCTTGCCCTAACTCAAAAGAGCTGAGTTTTTCCTCTAACTCCTGCACCATCTGCGTCAGATTAGAGACATAGTCAGTCAGGGTCACCAGAGGATTCATAATACAGTGGTTATTGGGCCTGTTAATCTGTAACGGTCGCGTACACACACACACAGGGGGAAGGGAAGTGACCACTGCGCTCCACCCTTACCCCTGGCCCTGCCTACTTGCCTCGCGAGTCCTAATGACAGGGGACAACTGGACGGCAATCCCTAACTTGGAGTAAGTGCAGGGATGACAGACAGACAAACAACAGGACGTGAACGGACCGAGTCAATACCAGGAAAGCTGCAAAGTACAAATGGAGCAAGCAGAGAATTTTCAGGAGAAGCCGGGGTCATAAATACCAGGAGAGCAGAGAAGTACAAGAGGAGTCCTAAGAGAGTAGTCAGATGGGAGCCGAGGTCACAATACCAGGATGGATGCGCAGTACAGGAGGATCAGGCAAAAGGATGGTCAAGGAACAGGATCAGGTAAGTATTCAGCAGTCCAACAAATACCAGGAACCTAGAAATTAACAGGCAACCTGTAGCCAGCAGGCTGCCTGTATTTATAGTGGGGAGTGAGGGTCATGTGACGTGGCCAGCGTCACATGACCGACAGACCAACCAGTCGAGCACCGAGTGATCAGCTCGGCGCTCAAGGCAGACTTAGGAGCAAGGAGCCACCCAGCTAGTAAAGCCGCCCTGGGAATGAGGTCAAACACAGAACCTCATTCCAAAAGCTAAGCAACAGTTCTGCGGGCAATGGGGGACCGAGTGCACCTTCGGAACCCCGTGACACCCAGTGTGCAGTTAGGGAGATATAGCGTCCATGGCCGTGCTTACTGGTCCACGTATCTGTGGTTAGGTGGACCTTGCCACAGATGGCGTTGCGCAGTGCGCACTTGATTTTATCGGATACTTGGTTGTGCAGGGAAGGCACGGCTCTCTTGGAGAAGTAGTGCCGGCTGGGAACAACATACTGTGGGACAGCAAGCGGCATGAGCAGTTTGAAGCGGTCTGTGTCCACCAGCCTAAATGACAGCATTTCATAGGCCAGTAGTTTAGAAATGCTGGCATTCAGGGCCAGGGATCGAGGGTGGCTAGGTGGGAATTTACGCTTTCTCTCAAATGTTTGTGAGATGGAGAGCTGAACGCTGCCGTGTGACATGGTTGAGATGCTTGGTGACGCAGGTGGTGGTGTTGGTGGTACATCCCATGTTTGCTGGGCGGCAAGTGCCAACGTTCCTCCAGAGGCGGAGGAAGAGGCCGAGGTGGCGGCAGCAGCAGAAGAGGCCGAGGCGGCAGCAGCAGAAGAGGTAGCAGTGACTTACATGTTTTTAGTGACTTACATGTTTTTAAGGTGTTTACTCCACTGCAGTTCATGCTTTGCATGCAGGTGCCTGGTCATGCAGGTTGTGCTAAGGTTCAGAACGTTAATGCCTCGCTTCAGGCTCTGATGGCACAGCGTGCAAACCACTCGGGTCTTGTCGTCAGCACATTGTTTGAAGAAGTGCCATGCCAGGGAACTCCTTGAAGCTGCCTTTGGGGTGCTCGGTCCCAGATGGCGGCGGTCAGTAGCAGGCGGAGTCTCTTGGCGGCGGGTGTTCTGATTTTGCCCACTGCTCCCTCTTTTGCTACGCTGTTGGCTCGGTCTCACCACTGCCTCTTCCTCTGAACTGTGAAAGTCAGTGGCACGACCTTCATTCCATGTGGGGTCTAGGACCTCATCGTCCCCTGCATCGTCTTCCACCCAGTCTTGATCCCTGACCTCTTGTTCAGTCTGCACACTGCAGAAAGACGCAGCAGTTGGCACCTGTGTTTCGGCATTATCAGAGACGTGCTGAGGTGGTATTCCCATGTCCTCATCATCAGGAAACATAAGTGGTTGTGCGTTAGTGCATTCTATCTCTTCCACCCCTGGGGAAGGGCTAGGTGGATGCCCTTGGGAAACCCTGCGAGCAGAGTCTTCAAACAGCATAAGAGACTGCTGCATAACTTGATGCTCAGACAGTTTCTCTGATATGCATGGGGGTGATGTGACAGACTGATGGGCTTGGTTTTCATGCACTATCTGTGCGCTTTCTGCAGAAGACTGGGTGGGAGATAATGTGAACGTGCTGGATGCACTGTCGGCCACCCAATTGACTAATGCCTGTACCTGCTCAGGCCTTACCATCCTTAGAACGGCATTGGGCCCCACCAAATATCCCTGTAAATTCTGGCGGCTACTGGGACCTGAGGTAGTTGGTTCACTAGGACGTGTGGCTGTGGCAGAACGGCCACGTCCTCTCCCAGCACCAGAGGGTCCACTAACACCACCACGAACATGTCCACGTCCGCGTCCCTTACTAGATGTTTTCCTCATTGTTACCGTTCACCACAATAAGAAAAATATTATTCGGGCCAATGTATTAAATTAAAATTCAGGCCTTTTTTTACAAACACATAACACCATCTGGCTATCTATTTAGGTACCGTAATACACTAATACAGGCACACCAGTAATGACAGATTTAGCTGAATATAAATGTGAGGCCTATTTTTTAGGCGCTGGGTGACAGGTATACGTTTAATCACAGAATTAGACTTGGATCTGCACTGTAGCGTGTGTGTTAAGTTTTTCAGAATGACCCTATCAGCACCTTGAATCTAAGATATCCTTTTAGGGATAGATTTAAAGTAGGCCTGATAAAGCAGAAAACACTAATTTTGAGAATTGCAAATTTGGGAATTGTTTTTCAACCCAGAACAACAACTGTGCTTTGACGGTCACTAAAAATAACTTGACCAGCTAAAACAGTACAGATTTGGATGAATATAAATGTGAGGCCTATTTTTAGGTGCTGGGTGACAGGCTCAACTTGCCCCTGATGTAGTATATGTCCAAAAAATAACCACACTATTGATGGTTAAATGCACTTGATGAAAGCTTGACCCTGATGTAGGATATAGCAAAAAATAACCACACTATTGATGGTTAAATGCACTTGGGTGACACAGGCTCAGCTTGCCCCTGATGTAATATATGGCCAAAAAATACCACACTATTGATGGTTAAATGCACTTGATGAAAGCTTGACCCTGATGTAGGATATAGCAAAAAATAACCACACTATTGATGGTTAAATGTACTTGGTGGTAGCTTGTGCTGGCGCACCACAAGCCACAAAATGGCCGCCGATCACTCCAGAAAAAAGTGACTTAAAAACGCTCTGGGCAGCCTAAAAACAGTGAGCAATTGAATATCAGCAGTTCAATGATCCACAGCTGTAGATCGATCACTGAATGAAGTCTTTTGGAGGAGTTAATCTGCCTAATCTCGCCCTAACGTCGCAGCTGCAACCTCTCCCTACGCTTGTATCAGCAGAGTGACGTGCAGCGCTACGTGACCCAAGCTTATATAGAGGCTGGGTCACATGCTGCACTGGCCAATCACAGCCATGCCAATAGTAGGCATGGCTGTGATGGCCTCTTGGGGCAAGTAGTATGATGCTTGTTGATTGGCTGCTTTGCAGCCTTTCAAAAAGCGCCAAGAAAGCGCCGAACACCGAACCCGAACCCAGACTTTTACAAAAATGTTCGGGTCCGTGTCACGGACACCCCAAAATTCGGTACGAACCCGAACTATACAGTTCGGGTTCGCTCATCCCTACTTATAAGTGGTTTATGTAACTGACGGCGGGGGCAGGTGGGTACGTTCTGTTTATTACATGCAGTGTTGTTCTTGCATTGCTTTTCTCGTTTCAGGTGCAGAACCCGCCCTGGTTTGGATATTAGGACATTCATATGTCTTTTGGGGGGCCGAACGGGCAGCGGTTCGGCCGTACGGTCAGCAGCTGGGTTTCGGCCGGGAGTCTGTTTTGGTAAGATGGATAGGGCGTAGGGGCATGGTTTGGAAGGGAGTGCTGCCGGAGGTGCATCGTTTTATAAAGATGGATAGGGCACCTGACGTGTTGGTGGTCCATGCGGGCGGAAACGATTTGGAGGCGTGGCCTATCAGGGAGCTAGTGAGAGATATTTAGTTAGATATGTTGCGTCTGTGGTCGTTGTTCCCTTGTTTGGTGACCATATGGTCGGACATGGTCCCGAGGCAGGTTTGGAGGGAGGCTCGGTCAGTGGAGGCTGTGAATAAGGCGCGGATAAAAGTTAATCGGGCCATAGGGCATTTCCTGGTGAAGAATGGCGCTGTGGTGGTCAGACATAGGGAGTTGGAGAGTGGTATTGGAGCCTTTTGGAGGTCAGACGGGGTGCATTTGAATGTGGTGGGGCTTGACATGTGGTGTTTGGCGTTGCAGGAAGGAATTGAGATCGCCTTGAGGGTGTGCAGGAACGCACAAAGTTGAGGACATTGGGAGGGCTCCACGGTTGGGGCTGGATTCCCATGATGGGCGAGCTGTTGTGGTGGATTGAGGGGGCCATTCTGTGGTGCTTCCGAGCTGGGGGTAACGACTGGAAGCAAAGTGGCTCACCCCGGTTCGGCAGCTCAGGGTTTTGGGGCTCCAAGGATCTCCCCTGTTAGGTTGTTATGGTGAAGTTATGGTTATTTATGTATTTATGTATTTTATGTTAATAAACAGCTGCTGAGGCCAATAGATTCCATTCGGTTGTCAGAGTTTTATTTGGGGTTTACTTGGGTAGATCGGTTACAAGTTGGCGGGATGTATTGGTGGTCATTGGTTAAGTGTAATAATGGAAGGGGCGAGCGGCATATAACCAATACCCCCTTCAGGTAATGGCCGGACTGAGGAAGGGGGCAGAGCCCTTGAGGGGAGGCCCACATGACGGGGGTTTGGTTTAGGGAGCCCCCAAAAGTATAGGATTGGTGGGCGGGGAAAAATGGGATTGGTTAAGGGACACTGGGAGAGTGGGATTGGGTAGTTTAAGTAAGGGGGGTAGTGAAGGGGTTAAATACAGGAGGGAGGGGGAAGACAGTAGCCATTTTGGTGAGAGAGAGAAGCTCCCACCCACCCTCCCTATGTTGGTGAAGGTTGTTATGGGTTGGACAGGCGTTTGGCAATGGGGGTTGTGCATGTCATGGCAGCTGTCGCGGTGGGGGGTCCTTGGAGTTGGGTACATTGGAACTTGAGGACATTGGGAGGGCTCCACGGTTGGGGCTGGACTCCCATGATGGGCGAGCTGTTGTGGTGGATCGAGAGGGCCATTCTGTAGTGCTTCCGAGCTGGGGGTAACGGCTGGAAGCAAAGTGGCTCACCCCGGTTTGGCAGCTCCAAGGACCTCCCCCGTTAGGTTGTTATGGTGAAGGTATGGTTATTTATGTATTTATGTATTTTATGGTAATAAACGGCTGCTGTGGCCAATACATTCCATTCAGTTGTCAGAGTTTTATTTTGGGTTTACTTGGGTAGATGGGTTACAAGGGGGCGGGATGTATGGGTGGTCATTGGTTAAGTGTAATAATAAAAGGGGCGAGCGGCATATAACCAATACCCCCGTCATGCTGCTTCAGCTGTAGTACCTCGATTGGGATCATCAAACATTTGACTCATGACATCGATAAACTACTCTAAGTGATTTAATCAGGCGTCTTGAGTCTCAATCAACGGACTAGCCCAGGCAATGGTTTTATTTGTCAGCAGCATAATAATACATAGGACTTTAGATCTATCAGTAGGAAACTGAGTTAAATTTGCATCAAAGTATAGCCTACATTGATTAAGGAACCCCCAGTATTTGTCGCGGTCTACCCCAAATCTGAATGGTGGTAACTTAGGGGTCATTAAAGGCACTGTAGCAGGTGGTACAGAAACTTGATTCTCCAAGTGCACTATCCAGTCGGATAATGTCTGCTCGGTACCATGTACCTCGTGAATCGTTTGTCCATAAATTTGGATGTTGTGGGAAGTCTGTCCTTCAAAGGCGTCATATTTATTTTTTAAAGACTACATCTCGGTGCGCATATTAGCCATAGCAGCCTGCAGTTGCTTAACCGCCTCTGGACCGCCCCTGTAAACATACAGACGTCTGAATGGAGCCTTACAGGGGGGTGATCAATGACAGGGGGGTGATCAATGACAGGGGGGTGATCACACCATATATACTTTTTATTTTTCTGGATCTCTTCAAATTGCTGTACTAGGGGCTTTTTACCACCCCTCCTGGAGACGAGCACCCGGCACATCACCACTTAGGAGTGCTGTCCACCCACATTTTTACCATATATACTCCCTGATCACCCCCTGTCATTGATCACCCCCCTGTCATTGATCACCCCCTGTAAGGCTCCATTCAGACGTCCGTATGTTTTTTACGGATCCACAGATACATGGATCGGATCCGCAAAACACATACGGACGTCTGAATGGAGCCTTACAGGGGGGTAATCAATGACAGGGGGTGATCACTCCGTATAGACTCCCTGATCACCCCCCTGTCATTGATCACCCCCCTGTAAAGCTCCATTCAGACATTTTTTTGGCCCAAGTTAGCGGAAATTTTTTATTTATTATTTATTACTAACTTGTGTAAAAAAATAAAATCTCACATGAACTCACCATACCCCTCACGGAATCAAAATGCGTAAAAATTTTTAGACATTTATATTCCAGACTTCTTCTCACGCTTTAGGGCCCCTAAAATGCCAGGGCAGTATAAATACCCTACATGTAACCCCATTTCGGAAAGAAGACACCCCAAGGTATTCCGTGAGCGGCATATTGAGTCCATGAAAGATAGAAATTTTTGTCCCAAGTTAGCGGAAAGGGAGACTTTGTGAGAAAATAAATAAATAAATAAATTTCCGCTAACTTGTGCCAAAAAAAAAAAATTCGATGAACTCGCCATGCCCCTCATTGAATACCTTGGGGTGTCTTCTTTCCAAAATGGGGTCACATGTGGGGTATTTATACTGCCCTGGCATTTTAGGGGCCCTAAAGCGTGAGAAGAAGTCTGGGATCCAAATGTCTAAAAATGCCCTCCTAAAAGGAATTTGGGCACCTTTGCGCATCTAGGCTGCAAAAAAGTGTCACACATGTGGTATCGCCGTACTCAGGAGAAGTTGGGGAATGTGTTTTGGGGTGTCATTTGACATATACCCATGCTGGGTGAAATAAATATCTTGGTCAAATGCCAACTTTGTATAAAAAAATTGGAAAAGTTGTCTTTTGCTGAGATATTTCTCTCACCCAGCATGGGTATATGTAAAAAGACACCCCAAAACACATTGCCCTACTTCTTCTGAGTACGGCGATACCAGATGTGTGACACTTTTTTGCAGCCTAGGTGGGCAAATGGGCCCACATTCCAAAGAGCACCTTTCGGATTTCACAGGGCATTTTTTACAGATTTTGATTTCAAACTACTTCTCACACATTAGGGCCCCTAAAAGGCCAGGGCAGTATAACTACCCCACAAGTGACCCCATTTTGGAAAGAAGACACCCCAAGGTATTCAATGAGGGGCATGGCGAGTTCATCGAATTTTTTTTTTTTTGTCACAAGTTAGCGGAAAATGATGATGATTATTTTTTTTTTTCTTACAAAGTCTCATATTCCACTAACTTGTGACAAAAAATAAAAACCCCAAGGTATTTCTTGATGGACATAGTGAGTTCATGGAAGTTTTCATTTTTTGACAAAAGTTAGTGGAATATGAGACTTTGTAAGGAAAAAAAAAATAATCATCATTTTCCGCTAACTTGTGACAAAAAATTAAAAGTTCTATGAACTCACTATGCCCATCAGCGAATACCTTAGGGTGTCTACTTTCCGAACTTGGGTCATTTGTGGGGTTTTTCTACTGTCTGGGCATTGTAGAGCCTCAGGAAACATGACAGGTGCTCAGAAAGTCAGACCTGCTTCAAAAAGCAGAAATTCACATTTTTGTACCATAGTTTGTAAACGCTATAACTTTTACCCAAACATTTCTTTTAATCAAAGACATGTAGAACAATAAATTTAGAGAAAAAATTATATATGGATGTCGTTTTTTTTGAAAAATTTTACAACTGAAAGTGAAAAATGTCATTTTTTTGCAAAAAAATCGGTAAATTTCGATTAATAACAAAAAAAGTTAAAATGTCAGCAGCAATGAAATACCACCAAATGAAAGCTCTATTAGTGAGAAGAAAAGGAGGTAAAATTCATTTGGTTGGTAAGTTGCATGACCGAGCAATAAACAGTGAAAGTAGTGTAGTCCAGAAGTGTAAAAAGTGGCCTGGTTATTAAGGGTGTTTAAGCTAGGGGGGCTGAGGTGGTTAAAGGGCTTCTGTCACCCCACTAAAGTCTTTTTTTTTTTTGGGGTACTTATAATCCCTATACTGCGATATATCAATACATAATGTTATTAATCATTTTGGTTCAGTAGTTAATAAAAAAAAAATTACTTTTATCATATGCAAATTACCTGTCTACCAGCAAGTAGGGCGGCTACATGCTAGTAGCAGCCGCATCCTCCTTTCATAAAGACGCCCCCTCCTCATGTTGATTGACAGGGCCAGCGAACGCGCTCTTTCTCTGGCTGGCCCTGTCTGCATTCAAAATCTGGCGCAGGCGCACTGAGAGGAGGACGCTCGCTCGGCCGCTCCTTCCTCAGTGCACCTGCGCCGGGTGTAGATGTGACGTCATCAGCGCAGGCGCATTGAGGATCGAGCGGCCGAGCGAGGGTCCTCCCCTCAGTCGCCAGATTTTGAATGCAGATAGGGCCAGCCAGAGAAAGAACGCGTTCGCTGGCCCTGTCAATCAACATGAGGAGGGGGCGTCTTTATGAAAGGAGGATTTGGCTGCTACCAGCAAGTAGCCGCCCTACTTGCGGGTAGACAGGTAATTTGCATATGATAAAAGTCAGTTTTTTGAATTAACTACTGAATTAAAATGATTAATAACATTATGTATTGATATATCCCAGTATAAGGATTATAAGTAGCCCGAAAAAAAAAAGAAACTTTAGTGGGGTGACAGAAGCCCTTTAATGCGAACTTCTGAACTCTCAGTCCTGGCGGACTCCATTTTAGGTTTGAGTATTCTGTCACGATACTAGTGGAATACTGCTGGAATCCAATGGCAGAGACAAAGCCTGAACACAGGAAGCACCGGAGTCTTGAACAGGAGGTAGCAGGATATAAGGATGAAGCAGAGCCAGGAAGGCGGAGCCGTTACCAGTAGCAACGATGCAGGATTGAAGGATGAAGCAGAGCCAGGCAGGTGGCACAGGAATGTAGTCATTAGTGTTGATTGAGCACCAAAGTGCTCGGGTGCTCTGGTCGAACACATCGGGATGCTCTATGGAAGTCAATGGGGGAACCCAAGCATTAAACCGGACACCCCCAGCTCTGAAGAGGGGAGGGTGCCTGGTTCATAGGAAAAGGTCAGAAATTGATGGAAACACCACCGAAATGGTTCGGGAACAGCATGGGGAGGATGTCTCGATGCATATTGGACTTCCAGGTCGCTGCTGGGCACCATGTTGTCCGAGTAGTATGCTACTTTTACAGACTGACAATAATACGCACAAAACCGGGGAAAAAATCAATTTTAGAGGAAAAATTGTTAAGAAAAATTATTTCCTGTATATTTACTTGTATATAAAGTGCAAGTGCTGCCAAAAATTACAAGTGTTCGATTAATACACAGATACGTGTTATGCTATAAGCGATCAGAGTGGTGGTGTGGGGAAGTGCACCCCCAGCCACCGTCTGAAAACAAAGCAATTCAATAACATAGTGATCTGGCACTAATAATGAGCACAGGCTAGTTTTAACCCACAGTGTTTATAGCTCACTTATAATAGTTAATAGATGTGCTGACTTCATTTTAAGCGAATCATTAAAAGTTACATTTTATTATCTGAGACAAGAAAGGAAATTAGCCTGTAGCTATGTGATTGTGCCAAAAATTACAAGGAAGAGGTACTCTGATACAACCTGTATATCACATAATGGAGGGCCTCATTCACATTGTGGTACAATTGTTCAGGTAGTTGGACTCCTACACTCATAAAGCTTATGCACTAAGTGAAAGGGCTGCCAAAAATTACAATGAACCAGCACTCCAAAACACCCTTTGTTACACATAAAGGAGGGCATCATACACACCCTTGAAAAATTATGATTGTTGGCCTGCTGGTGACCCTCAAAAACATTTGGAGCAAGGGCCTGCTGATCTGACCATCTAAAACATTAGGGGCAAGGGCCTGCTGCTGCATTGGTGACTCTAGATAACCTCTGGGTGATTTCACGTCCCCGTGTTGGTGACAATCCATTCGGATGTCTGCCCTATCAACTTTCAATGATCTTTTCTGCGCCTACCATGGTGATCACGGGTAAAGGGAAATCAGGGTTTGATGCCGGAGAAGAAGCCTGAGAAACGGCTACCACATCCAAGGGAGGTCAATGACTTAAATCTGATTGGCTGTTGTTGCCTTGCCCCTTTTTTTCCTAATTGTGAACCACCCAGAAAGGGTGGGTCAAGTTATTAAAGCACAGGCATCCAAGGAAGGCAGCAGGCGCGCGGCAATTACCCACTGTCGACTCTGGGAGGTAGTGATGATAAATAACAAGAGGACTTGTTATTGGAATGAGGACACTTTCCGTTAGCAAGGATCTATTGGAGGACAAGTCTGGTGCCAGCAGCCGACTTGCTCCCGGCCTCCACAACGTTCACCCAGTGTGCCATCATGGTGAGGATTGTGTTGACCAGACGTGTCTTGGCTACTGTGGCGGCGACAATCCATTTGGATGTCTGCCCTATCAACTTTGGAGCAATTTTTCAACAAGGACTTTCTGGTATAGCATCGTTTTGCTTGTCCTCTCCACCAGAGGAATGAGAGATGAGAAGTTCTCTTCGTAGTAGGGGTCAAGAAGAGTGAACAACCAGTAATCCGTGTTGTCTAAAATGCGTATAACGCACGGGTCATGGGAAAGGCAGCCTAACATGAAGTCAACCATGTGTGCCAGAGTACCAACAGGCAAAACTTCGCTGTCATCATCAGAAGGTGAGCTGACCCTGTAAAAGATTGTAGGTGATGGCCTGCAGGTGAGCTGACCCTGTAAAACATTAAATGTGAGGGCCTGAAGGTGAGCTGACCCTGTAAAACATTATATGCAAAGTGCCTGCAGGTGAGCTGACCATGTAAAACGTTATATGTGAGGGCCTGCAGTTGAGCTGACCCTGTAAAACATTATATGCGAGGTCCTGCATGTGAGCTGACCCTCTAAAACATTATATGCGTGGGCCTGCAGGTGAGCTGACCCTGTAAAACAATATATGCGAGGGCCTGCACGTGAGCTGACCCTGTAAAACATTATATGCGAGGGTCTGCTGGTGAGCTGACCCTGTAAAACATTATATGTGAGGGCTTTCAGGCGAGCTGACCCTGTAAAACATTATATGCGAGGGCCTGCAGGTGAGCTGACTCTGTAAAAAAATTATATGCGAGAGCCTGCATGTGAGCTGACCCTGTAAAAAAAACTATATGCGAGGGCCTGCAGGTGACCTGACCGTGTAAAAAAATTATATGCGAGGGCCTGCAGGTGAGCTGACCCTGTAAAATATTATATGAGAGGGCCTGCAGGTAAGCTGACCCTCTAAAAAATTATATGCGAGGGCATATATGCGACACATAAGAATGTTTATATGATGGAAGAGGTGGAGAAGGATGAGAAAAGGAAGACTTAACCATATACCCTTTTTTGAGGTGGAAGGGGTGCATGGGAATACAGTGTATTGAGTACATTGAAAAACACATTTAAAGTGCCTTTGCTCATCCGCTTTCCTCTGGTGGAGTCGAAAAGATAGGGTCAAACCAGGCCTTGTTCATTTTTACAAGAGTCAACCTGTCAGCATTTTAAGTTGACAGGTGTATACGCTTATCTGTTATAATGCTACCAGCAGCACTAAATGTGTATCCGCTCAGACAAAACGCTGGCGGCAGGGCAGGCCAGCACCTCCAAGACGTAGAGCGCCAGTTTGTGCCACGTGTAAAGCTTGGACACCCAGTTATTGTTAGGCACTGAGGGATCACTGAGGACGCTGACATGGTCTGCTACTTACTTCTTCACCAACTTCCAAAACTTTTCCCCCTTGTGACACTAGGCCGCGCATCAGAATGAGAGTGCTGACGGGGTGTCATGAAACTGTCCCAGGCCTTAGAGAGTGTTGCCCTGCCTCTGTTGGAACTGTTGCGTGTTCCCCTTGTCTCCCCTCCTCGGTTGCCCAATGAAGTACGGACTCTGCCGCCAGAGTTGTCAGATGGAAATTTTTCAACAAGGACCTTCTGGTATTCCGCCGTTTTTCTCGTCCTCTCCACCTGAGGAATGAGAGATGACAAGTTCTCTTTGTAGCGGGGGTCGAGAAGGGTGAACACCCAGTAATCCGTATTGTCTAAAATGCATATAACGCGTGGGTCGCGGGAAAGGCAGCCTAACATAAAGTCAGCCATGTGTGCCAGAGTACCAACAGGCAAGACTTTGCTGTCATCATCAGGAGGATGACTGTACATCTCCTCATCCTCTTCCTCCTCTCAAGCAATTAGTAACACGCTTGAGAGGTTAAAATTAGAGTTGAGCGAACACCTGGATGTTCGGGTTCGAGAAGTTCGGCCGGAAATGTTCGGGTTTGGGATCCGAACTCGACCCGAACTTCGTCCCGAACCCGAACCCCATTGAAGACAATGGGGACCCGAACTTTTCGGCACTAAAAAGGCTGTAAAACAGCCCAGGAAAGGGCTAGAGGGCTGCAAAAGGCAGCAAAATGTAGTTAAATCCCCTGCAAACAAATGTGGATAGGGAAATGAATAAAAATAAAAATAAAATAAATAAAAATTAGCCAATATCAATTGGAGAGAGGTCCCATAGCAGAGAATCAGGCTTCATGTCAGCAGAGAATTAGTCTTCATGTCATAGCAGAGAATCAGGCTTCACATCAGCCAAAACTGGAACAGTCCATTGTCATATATTTAGGCCCCGGCACCGAGACAGAGGAGAGAGGTCCCATAACAGAGATTCAGGCTTCATGTCAGGAGAGAATTAGTCTTCATGTCATAGCAGAGAATCAGGCTTCACGTCACACAAAACTGGAACAGTCCATTGTCATATATTTAGGCCCCGGCACCCAGACAGAGGAGAGAGGTCCCATAGCAGCGATTCAGGCTTCATGTCATAGCAGAGAATCAGGCTTCATGTCAGCAAAAACTGGAACAGTCTATTGTCAGATATTTAGGCCCCGGCAACCAGACAGAGGAGAGAGGTCCCATAACAGAGATTCAGGCTTCATGTCAGCAGAGAATCAGTCTTCATGTCATAGCAGAGAATCAGGCTTCACATCAGCCAAAACTGGAACAGTCCATTGTCATATATTTAGGCCCCGGCACCGAGACAGAGGAGAGAGGTCCCATAACAGAGATTCAGGCTTCATGTCAGGAGAGAATTAGTCTTCATGTCATAGCAGAGAATCAGGCTTCACGTCAGCCAAAACTGGAACAGTCCATTGTCATATATTTAGGCCCCGGCACCCAGACAGAGGAGAGAGGTCCCGTAGCAGAGATTCAGGCTTCATGTCATAGCAGAGAATCAGGCTTCATGTCAGCCAAAACTGGAACAGTCCATTGTCAGATATTTAGGCCCCGGCACCCAGAAAGAGGAGAGAGGTCCCATATCAGAGATTCAGGCTTCATGTCATAGCAGAGAATCATGCTTCACGTCACTCAACACTGGAACAGGCCACTGTCAGATATTTTTAGTCCCCGGCACCCAGACAGAGGAGAGGTTCATTCAACTTTGGGTTGCTCCGCAATATAATGGTAAAATGAAAATAAAAATAGGATTGAATGAGGAAGTGCCCTGGAGTACAATAATATATGGTTAAGGGGAGGTAGTTAATGTCTAATCTGCACAAGGGATGGACAGGTCCTGTGGGATCCATGCCTGGTTCATTTTTATGAACGTCAGCTTGTCCACATTGGCTGTAGACAGGCGGCTGCGTTTGTCTGTAATGACGCCCCCTGCCGTGCTGAATACACGTTCAGACAAAACGCTGGCCGCCGGGCAAGCCAGCACCTCCAAGGCATAAAAGGCTAGCTCTGGCCACGTGGACAATTTGGAGACCCAGAAGTTGAATGGGGCCGAACCATCAGTCAGTACGTGGAGGGGTGTGCACAGGTACTGTTCCACCATGTTAGTGAAATGTTGCCTCCTGCTAACACGTTCCGTATCAGGTGGTGGTGCAGTTAGCTGTGGCGTGGTGACAAAACTTTTCCACATCTCTGCCATGCTAACCCTGCCCTCAGAGGAGCTGGCCGTGACACAGCTGCGTTGGCGACCTCTTGCTCCTCCTCTGCCTTCGCCTTGGGCTTCCACTTGTTCCCCTGTGACATTTGGGAATGCTCTCAGTAGCGCGTCTACCAATGTGCGCTTGTACTTGCGCATCTTCCTATCACGCTCAAGTGCAGGAAGTAAGGTGGGCACATTGTCTTTGTACCGTGGATCCAGCAGGGTGGCAACCCAGTAGTCCGCACACGTTAAAATGTGGGCAACTCTGCTGTCATTGTGCAGGCACTGCAGCATGTAGTCGCTCATGTGTGCCAGGCTGCCCAGAGGTAAGGACAAGCTGTCCTCTGTGGGAGGCGTATCGTCATCGTCCTGCGTTTCCCCCCAGCCACGCACCAGTGATGGGCCCGAGCTGCTTTGGGTGCCACCCCACTGTGAACATGCTTCATCCTCATCCTCCTCCACCTCCTCCTCATCCTCGTCCTCCAGTAGTGAGTCCTGGCTGGCCACATTTGTACCTGGCCTCTGTTGTTGCAAAAAACCTCCCTCTGAGTCACTTCTAAGAGACTGGCCTGAAAGTGCTAAAAATGACCCCTCTTCCTCCTCCTCCTCCTCCTCCTCCTCCTGGGCCACCTCCTCTTCCATCATCGCCCTAAGTGTTTTCTCAGGGAGACATAGAAGTGGTATTGTAACGCTGATAACGGCGTCATCGCCATTGGCCATGTTGGTGGAGTACTCGAAACAGCGCAACAGGGCACACAGGTCTCGCATGGAGGCCCAGTCATTGGTGGTGAAGTGGTGCTGTTCAGCAGTGCGACTGACCCGTGCGTGCTGCAGCTGAAACTCCACTATGGCCTGCTGCTGCTCGCACAGTCTGTCCAGCATGTGCAAGGTGGAGTTCCACCTGGTGGGCACGTCGCATATGAGGCGGTGAGCGGGAAGGCCGAAGTTACGCTGTAACGCAGACAGGCGAGCAGCGGCAGGATGTGAACGCCAGAAGCGCGCACAGACGGCCCGCACTTTATGCAGCAGCTCTGACATGTCGGGGTAGTTGTGAATGAACTTCTGCACCACCAAATTTAGCACATGCGCCAGGCAAGGGATGTGCGTCAAACCGGCTAGTCCCAGAGCTGCAACGAGATTTCGCCCATTATCGCACACCACCAGGCCAGGCTTGAGGCTCACCGGCAGCAACCACTCGTCGGTCTGTTCTATACCTGCCACAACTCCTGTGCGGTGTGGGGCCTGTCCCCCAAACATATGAGTTTCAGAATGGCCTGCTGACGTTTACCCCGTGCTGTGCTGAAGTAGGTGGTGAAGGTGTGTGGCTGACTGGATGAGCAGGTGGAAGAAGAGGAGGAGGAAGCCGAGTAGGAGGAGGAGGAGACAGGAGGCAAAGAATGTTGCCCTGCGATCCTTGGCGGCGGAAGGACGTGCGCCAAACAGCTCTTCGCCTGGGGCCCAGCCACCACTACATTTACCCAGTGTGCAGTTAGGGAGATATAGCGTCCCTGGCCGTGCTTACTGGTCCACGTATCTGTGGTTAGGTGGACCTTGCCACAGATGGCGTTGCGCAGTGCACACTTGATTTTATCGGACACTTGGTTGTGCAGGGAAGGCACGGCTCTCTTGGAGAAGTAGTGGCGGCTGGGAACAACATACTGTGGGACAGCAAGCGACATGAGCTGTTTGCAGCTGTCTGTGTCCACCAGCCTGAATGACAGCATTTCATAGGCCAGTAGTTTAGAAATGCTGGCATTTAGGGCCAGGGATCGAGGGTGGCTAGGTGGGAATTTACGCTTTCTCTCAAATGTTTGTGAGATGGAGAGCTGAACGCTGCCGTGTGACATTGTTGAGATGCTTGGTGACGGAGGTGGTGGTGTTGGTGGTACATCCTCTGTTTGCTGGTCGGCAGGTGCCAACGTTCCTCCAGAGGCGGAGGAAGAGGCCGAGGCGGCGGCAGCAGCAGAAGAGGCAGCAGGGGGAGCCTGAGTGAGTTCCTTGTTTTTAAGGTGTTTACTCCACTGCAGTTCATGCTTTGCATGCAGGTGCCTGGTCATGCAGGTTGTGCTAAGGTTCAGAACGTTAATGCCTCGCTTCAGGCTCTGATGGCACAGCGTGCAAACCACTCGGGTCCTCCTGTTCAGTCTGCACACTGCAGAAAGAAGCAGCAGTTGGCACCTGTGTTTCGTCATCATCAGAGACGTGCTGAGATGGTATTCCCATGTCCTCATCAGAAAACATAAGTGGTTGTGCGTTAGTGCATTCTATCTCTTCCACCCCTGGGGAAGGGCTAGGTGGATGCCCTTGGTAAACCCTGCCAGCAGAGTCTTCAAACAGCATAAGAGACTGCTGCATAATTTGAGGCTCAGACAGTTTCCCTGATATGCATGGGGGTGATGTGACAGACTGATGGGCTTGGTTTTCAGGCGCCATCTGTGCGCTTTCTGAAGAAGACTGGGTGGGAGATAATGTGAACGTGCTGGATCCACTGTCGGCCACCCAATTGACTAATGCCTGTACCTGCTCAGGCCTTACCATCCTTAGAACGGCATTGGGCCCCACCAAATATCGCTGTAAATTCTGGCTGCTACTGGGACCTGAGGAAGTTGGTTCACTAGGACGTGTGGCTGTGGCAGAACAGCCACATCCTCTCCCAGCACCAGAGGGTCCACTAACACCACCACGACCATGTCCGTGTCCCTTACTAGATGTTTTCCTCATTGTTACCGCTCACCACAATAAGAAAAAAAATATTTGGCCCAATGTATTGAATTCAAATTCAGGCCTTTTTTTACAGGCACCTAACACTATCTGGCTATCTATTTAGGTACCGTATTACACTAATACAGGCACAGCAGTAAAGACAGATTTAGCTGAATATAAATTGTAGGCCTAGTATTTAGGCGCTGGATGACAGGTATCCCTTTTATGGACAGAATTAGACTTGGAAATGCACGGTAGCGTGTGAAGTTATTGAGGATGACCCTATCCGCACCTTCAATCTAATATACCCTTTTATGGATAGATTTAAACTTGGCCTGATAGAGCAGAAACCACTAATTTAGGGAATTGCTAAGTTGGGAATTGTATTTCAACTCAGAACAAAAACTGTGCTTCGGCAGACAGCAGACAGTATTACTATTGGCTAGCCACAGCTGAAACACAGATTTAGGGTACTGCTATTTTGGCAATTGTATTTTACCCCTCAATAAAATAGCAAGCACAGCCAAGCCCCTGATGTAGGATATAGCAAAAAAAAAAACAACACACTATTAATGGTTAAAAATGGACTTGGTGGCAGCTTGTGCTGGCGCACCACAAGACACAAAATGGCTGCCGATCACCCCAGAAAAAAGTGACTGAAAAACGCTCTGGGCAGCCTTAAAACAGTGAGCAATTGAATAGCAGAGGTTGTATGATACACAGCTGTATATCGATCACTTCAGTAAATGAATCCCTGCCTAATCTCGCCCTAACAGCAGCAGCTGCATCCTCTCCCTACACTAATCAGAGCAGAGTGACGTGCGGCGCTACATGACTCCAGCTTAAATAGAGGCTGGGTCACATGCTGCACTGGCCAATCACAGCCATGCCAATAGTAGGCATGGCTGTGATGGTCTCTTGGGACAAGTAGTATGACGCTTGTTGATTGGCTGCTTTGCAGCCTTTCAAAAAGCGCCAAGACTTTTACGAAAATGTTCGGGTTCAGGTCCGTGTCACGGACACCCCAAAATTCTGTATGAACCCGAACTATACAGTTCGGGTTCGCTCATCCCTAGTCACTTGTAAAAAGACTATGTGGGAGCCCATTCTCTTCAAGGCTAGCATCACCTGTCCTCTCTTTTGATGTGAGTTGAAGCCCTTAACATTGAAAGTTGTTACTTTGACCTCTGCCATAGCCTACTAAGTGAAGGTACTCTCTATTAATGTACAGGAACAAGAAGTTCGTAGGCTGTCTGATAGGAAGGGTAAGAGGGGTGGAGGAGGGACGGAGGGAGGAGTAAAGTGTAGATAGGACAGAAAAGGAGAAATAGAGGAGAGACAGAAAAGTACAGGTATTAAACAATACAACAGTAGCTCGTCCTACTAAAAATGTAGGCTGGAATCAGCCAAGTTAAGGCAAATACTGGAGGGTGGGGGGAGAAGAAAGGGGGTGAGGGTGGTTGTGAGAGTGAATGAGATCGGTGTAGCCCATACACTCATGTTCATAAACCAGATTGTGTCTAGCTATCTGGTTGGTGACCCTGCCACTTTATTCTAGTCTTGTCATCTTTTCTTTTTTCTGAATTGATTGCTATGGGGGAATAGGAAATAGGAAAAGAGGGGGGGGGGGAAGAGGGGTACTAATATAAGTAAATAAATAAATAAATATTCTCTTGCTAGAGAATAAAAAGCACAATAGTGGGAGGAGTGTAATAACTGCCTGGGTCCAGTGATGTTTATCAGTTCTTATAATTACAAGAGATCGCATAGGATCGATACTAATATAAATACTGTTTTATGAGAATATAATGAGGTCCTAATATCTCTTTCCCCCTAGCTTTTCCTATCCTTTTATCTCTTAGTAATTAGATGAGATGGCTAGGGGAAAAGCAGGGAGGGGGGAAATTGGGGGGGAGGGGAAAAGGATCAGCAATAGCCCCATAGCTGGAAAATTGGGCTATTGGAGGGGGAGATAGAAGTAATATCTAAGTAGGTAAGGAGAACCATAATCAGATCTAGAACATTTCGAATAAGACTGGGAGCATATAACATTCGTATAAACTCTTTTTTAGTATTGCATTAGAGCTCTAGCAGCTCTTCCTTCATTTTTCTTTATTTTTTTTCCTTATCAAAATCATAACTAACAATTAGTAAGTTATGTTGAGTCCCACAAGTCCCAAACATCAAACCTTGGAAATAACAAAGGATCGTTGTGGGTTATTGAACAGCCATCGCTCTTCCGGCTGCCCATCAAGAAACTGTAGCCCAAAGTTCCTGGACCCATCTTCAGGGTGGTGGGGATCGCACTTCTGCTGCTTCTCTAGTCATCTTGGATTTCCCCTTAGGTATCTTCTTCCAGGGATCGACCTGGGTAATCCGCGGCAGATCTGTGGGTTGGGCAATCAGCATCCATGAAGGCACTTCCAGCAGATGGATTCCTATTACTTCCCAAGCTCTTTCAAGATCATCTGGGGTATGTATTGCAATACGTTTGCCGTTCTTTATAATCGCGATACCAAAGGGGTATAGCCAGACATACTGTATTTTTTGGGCTCTCAGCGCATCCAGTAGGGGCTTCATAATGCGCCGTTTTGCAAGTGTGGAGGGCGCTATATCTTGGTAGAGAGCGATGTCCGCCCCGTCGTATACAGTCTGTCTTTTCTCTCTGGCTGCGGCCATTATTCGGGCAGTGTCTACATATGATAATAGACCACAGACAACATCCCTGGGTCTTTCATTCGGCCTCGAGCTGGTCTAAGGGCCCTGTGGATTCGTTCAATTATAATCGAAGCGGCCGACTCCTGGCCTAGTAGATTGGCGAAAATTTCCATGGCCACTTTATGCAGTGCTTCAGAGGCCCAGGATTCAGGTAGGCCCTTTATACGGATATTCCGTCATCTACTTCTGTTTTCCTGATCTTCTAACATCAGCATCGCTTTGTTAAGCTCTGTGGTGTGGAAGTTCAGATACTCCTCTACTCCCGTGGAGTGCGACACAAGTTCCTGCGCTACTGTTTCTAGCGATTCCACTCTGTGCACCATTTGTGTTATTTCAGATTTTATATCTGAGAGTTCCACCAAAACTGGTTTTATGGCTTTTTCTAGTGCTTGCCCCAGTACCTTGGTGAGAAAAGATTTTGAGACTGGTGATGGGGTCACGGGATTCCACTGTGTCTCCCTGGGAGCTGTCAGCATCGGAGTCCTCTCCTTCCTCAGCGCATGCAGCTACCACCGCCATCTTAGGCCCGTGCCTGGCTAGAGGAGCGCTTTCTTCTTAAGGAAACGCTGCATTGCTTGCTGGCTCTTTTGGGTTCTCGGCGTGTCGGGGGTGTCAGAACCCCTATCTCTCCCATATTTGACCATTTTGAGATGGGTCACCGATGATTAAATGGTTTATATCGCTTGAGTGCAGAGGAGCCTTGGTCTCACACAGCCATCTGCAGTCCCGGCTAGGCTCTGCCCCCCTGACTCTTCATTTTTGATCACTTTGTATTAAATTTTTTAGGATTTGAAGAAGCCAAAAACGGGGGGCGGAGCTTGCGCCGGATGAAGATGGTCGCATAGCTCTCGGCTCTGTGAAGAGAATCGTCCCTAATGTCAGCTAACACAAGCTATAAGTGGCGAAAATGGTAAAGATCGGGAATTCTAAGCATGGAGACGGCCCCGCTTCCTCCAGAAATCAAATTGCAAGTGGGGACATGGAGAAATTCCTGAAAAAAGCCGCCTCAACGGTGGCTGCAAGGGAACCTAAGATGGCGCCGTCACCACAGGCAAAGGCCCCGAAGCGTTCATCAGCACAAGCGGAGGAAGACAGCGACACAGAGGATCCGCAACCCAGAGCAGATCTCCCGATTACGAGGAAATACCTTGACAATGCGCTGAACAGAGTAATGGAGCCGATCCTTGTAGAGCTGTCAGCATGCAGACATGAGGTGAGACAGATAGGAGACCGGGTAGAGAGCCTGGAGCTGCATGAGACAGAGATTTTGAATCACCAGACAGCGATGTCGGATTCCATCCGTCGGTGTGCAGTATACCTAAATGACCTCCATAGCTCACTAGAAGACCAGGAAAACAGGGGGCGCCAAAATAATCTGAGGTTTAGAGGAGTGCCCGAATCAGTCCCCACTGGCGACATTGCAGCCACCATACAAGAAATCTGCGAATTATTGCTGGGCCCCAATTTCCCGCAAGAAGTAACCATAGAACGAGCGCACAGAGCCCTGAGGCCCAAGCCCAAGCCAGCTGAACCACCCAGGGACATAATTTGCAAGTTCCTTAACTTTCAAGTTAAAGCAGCTATATTGGAGGCCGCACGCAATCATCCTGACTTCATGTTTGAAGAATCCAAGATTGACATCTATCAGGATCTAGCCCCTTCAACACTGAAGAAACGCAGGTCCCTCAAGCCCCTAACAGATTGGCTTTGATCCATAAAAATCTTATACAGGTGGTCCTACCCATTTGGACTGTCTTTCACCTTTGAGGGTAAAAGAATCAACATCTCCTCATTTACAGATCTTACAGTGGCCTATGATCACCTGAAAGTGCCTCCTATGCCGATCGAGAATTGGGAACTTTTTCAAGATTTATGCACCCTGCCGGATATTCCCAAAGTAACTCCCTTTGAAGTGCTTCGTACCCCGAAGTCCTCCCGCTCCAAGAAAAGGAACCTTCAACTCACTCCAAGAAGCCTTTCCCAGGAACAATAGACGGTTCAATATGTCTGTCTTCTCACAATCTTAGGCTATGATAATTGTTGAATGACGTGTTATAACGTTAGCTCAGATCATGAGATCCCTTTGCTAACACGTCCCCGTAATTATAGCCTGCTTTACTATTGATAGAGCTTTTCCCATTTTCGCCTTAGCATAATTTTGTCCTAGGCGTTATACGTTCTCCTTATAGGTCTACTGACCAAATAACCCCCCTCCTGATCAGGATCATGGAGTATCCCAGGATGTATGTTCTACCATTTATTGTTTGTTCACTCAGTTATGTTATGTTCTCCCTTTCTCTTTTTCTTCTTTTAATCCAAGGTGTCTGATTGCTTCATGGATACAGAGTGAATGCCTCTCTCACACAGCCTCTTTGACACACGAGACAGCTGACCCTCACAAACCTGACATCATATCTCAACTAAGGCTTCACCAGCCGCAAGGTAAATTAACACACACCACATCAAATGGCTGACTTGTCGGTGGCTTCTTATAATGTCAAGGGTTTTCACTCCCCCTCAAAACGGAGCCAAATCTTTGCCATTCTAAGAAAAGCTAGGGGTGGAGTGCTATTCTTACAAGAGACACACTTCCGCTTCAACCACTACCCTGACATGCGGTTCTCTCACTACTCTAATTGGTATCACTGTGGGAGTAGTTCATCTGCTTCTTGTGGAGTTAGTATAGGGCTACAAAGGAAAATTCCTTTTAAATTTATTAGCCAAACCCTAGACCCATAGGGCAGGTTTATCTTGCTCAAAGGCACCATAGGGCCACAAATATATACTTTTATTAACATATACGCCCCAAACTCTAACCATTCTCGTTCGTTTTCTGACATCTTCCCTGTAATAGAATCTTTTAAAGAGGGTATAGTGATTCTGGGAGGTGATCTGAACGTGGCACTCTTTCCGCAACTAGACATCTCTACACACAAATCAGTTCACTCTAAGAAATCTCTTAAAACTATCAGAAATGTCTTCTGGGATTTACACCTGATAGATGTGTGGCGATCTCATAATCCTAATAACATAGATTTCACTTTCTATTCCCCAACACACGGTACTTACCACAGATTGGATTATCTGTTCATATCCAAAGAGCACATCCACCTCTGCAGGGAGGCTTCTATTGGCTCAATCCATGTGTCAGACCATTCCCCAATATATGTTAAGGTACTAGCCCCTAATGAGACGCCTGCGTGTTTTAACTGGCGATTAAACAAATCTCTTTTGGGTTACAAGGACTCAATGGAGCAAATCACCAAACACCTAACTGAATATTTCTCCCTGAATGAAAGCTCCGAACTATCAGTTAATATCATATGGGACGCTCATAAACCTGTAATTAGGGGACATTTCATAAACATAGGCACGTATTACAAAAGAATGAGGGAAAGAGAAATAGACGACACACTAGGAAATATCCAGAGACTTGAATCTCAGCACAAAAATAATCCCTCTGATACCAAACTTCAGGAGCTGTCGGAATATAGGGCCAAACTAAAAACCCTTCTAGCATCTAGAGCAGCCAAATACTACTTGAATGCCCAACACAAATTTTTTGCGCACGGCGACAGGACTACCAAGTTTGTGATGAACAGGATTAAAGGAAGGAGGTCGGCAAATTACGTCCACCAACTCTCCGCAGAGGATGGGACCCCAATATTCTCGGTCAATCAGATTGCAGCCCAATTCCGCTCCTTCTATAGAGATCTTTACAATCTCCCTACAACAATGAACCCCGAAGCTCGAGCCTCAATCACATCATCATTTCTGGCAGCTGCCAAACTACCTAACATTTCCACAAACCAAAAATTGAGTCTAGAAGCCCCCTTTTCCCTAAATGAACTCAAAAAAGCAATACATCAAATGCCGACTGGGAAAAGTCCAGGCCCTGATGGACTTCCGTTGACATACTACAAAACATTTCAGGAGCTCCTTCTCCCCCATCTCCTTAAAGTATGTAATCAGTCACTGAAAGGTATCCCTCTTTCAAGGGATATGACGGCAGCCCAAATTACCCTAATTCCCAAAGAAGGAAAAGACGCCAAATTATGCTCCAGCTATAGGCCCATCTCCCTCCTAAACGTGGATCTCAAGCTTTTGGCCAAAATGCTAGCTAATAGATTAGCCTTACTGCTTCCGCAACTTGTTCACGGGGACCAGGTGGGCTTTGTTCGTAACAGGGAAGGCAAAGACAATACAGCCAGAGTGATCAATACTCTCTGTCATGCTAAACAGGTTTCCTCTCCTCTGCTTTTACTCAGCACGGATGCTGAGAAAGCATTCGATAGGGTGAACTGGTCATATCTAAAGCAGGTTTTGCCAAGCTTTGGTTTGCCAGATCCTTTTATTAATGCAACATTCTCGATGTACGAGCAGGCAACTGCCTCAGTCCTCGTTAACGGAAGTATGTCTTCCCCTTTTGCTATTGGGAACGGGACCCGTTAGGGTTGCCCGCTTTCACCTCTTTTATTTATTTTGGCTCTTCAACCGCTACTAGCAACTATAAGATTAGATGGGGAGGTTGTGGGACTATGTGTTGGGGGTAAGGAACAAAAAGTCGCTGCCTTTGCAGACGATATACTTATGATGACGACCAAACCGAAGTTATCCCTTCCGCGAATCCAATCTCACCTTAACACATATAGCGCCATATCAGATTTCAAAATCAATACCAGTAAAACACTAGCCCTTTGTTGTGGGATCCCACAGACAATTAAAAGCCAATTGATGTCCGACTTCCCATTCAACTGGTCTTCTCCCAACATCACGTTTTTGGGGGTCAAGATTAGTCCAGACCTTTTTTCTCTAAACTATACTCCCTTGAAAAAGTCACTCATTGAATCAATCGATAATCTGGCCCGTACCAACCCTACGCTTTCTTGGTTTGGTCGCAAAAACCTTCTCTCCTCCTTAATACTCCCCAGGCAAGCCCTCCCCATCCCTGTCCCTAAAACCTTCTCTCCTCCTTAATACTCCCCAGGCAAGCCCTCCCCATCCCTGTCCCTTAACATTATTAAGAAGAAATTATGAAAAAATTCAGGGCATTCATCTGGAGTGGAAAGAAAGCGAGACTCTCGTTTACCCTACTTACCAAACCTAGACATGCAGGGGGAATAGGCCTTCCAAATCCTGAGCTGTACGGGAAAGCTATTCTTCTCTCATGCGCAATAGCTTGGTTGGGTCCTTCCCCTGCTTCAGCTGTGGTTCAGATGGAATTGGGCATTTTGAATAGTTCACCTAGAGCACTTATCTTGGGACATAAGACAGTCTTTCCTGGCCGCATGTCTCATTATCCAATTCTCAGGGCCACTCTGGAGGCATGGAAATGGTTGTCATCCACGCATTGCTCGATCCCATTCCCTTCGCCCTTACTGTCCATAACAGATATCATTAATACAGCTCCCCTTCCCTTAAGAGGCTCAACTTCTTTAGGGTTGATCTCCTCCTCAATCCCAATAATATCCCTAGCTCAACCTGCTGGAATATGGATGGACCTGAAGGACACTAATGCTCTGCTTAACCCTCACCCCAGAGATTTTCTCTCTGTGGCATATCTCAGAGCCTACCTTAAGCAACACATCACAGTGGGTGACCTTTTCCGCCCTCTAGTCTGGCTGGAGGCTTTGATCTCCTCACAAACAATACCCAGAAAGCTCATCTCACTGATATACAGTAAGCTGCGCCTACCTCCCATGATAGCCAAACCATCCTTTATTAGACAATGGGAATTGGATTTAAATATCACAATCCCTTATGCGTCCCTACCTAAACTTCTAGAATCCCCACATAAAGTTTCCCGTTGTGTTAGAATCCAGGAAAACAGTTACAAAATCCTTACCAGATGGTACAATACTCCGGACAAGACAGCAAAATACACAGGGTCCATGCCGGATATTTGCTGGCGGTGCCAAAAAGAGAGGGGAACTTTCCTACACATTTGGTGGACATGCCCGCCTATATATAAATGGTGGTGTGAGGTATTCTCAACTGCCAATAAAGTATGTGTTTAATGAAAAGTATGTGGATAGCTCACCACCCTCCTCAATAAGGTAGGGGTGCTCTAACCGGAAGACTGTTCACTCAATCAGTCCAGGGAAGATATGTCAAAAATAGAAAAAAACGTCTGGCACTCACTATGTGGTTTCACATCAAACAACAATTTAATAACCGCTAATTCAACAATGGAATAATAGCAGCAATGCATACAATATTACAGTAAAAACATAGATATTAAAAAACCCCTAAAAAATGAATAATATAAAATACAGTGCACTGATGGTAGCAATGTTAGCAAAAAAACGCACTAGAGTATAATCTCCTGAAGATGTATTAAACAACAGTACTCCTTTGCCTGATGGCAGTGTGTATCCAAATTAATTGTATCAGGGATACTGTCTCTTTAAATAGAGAATGTAGCCAAATCCACAGGCTATATTGGCTGCTGTTGAGGGATATCGTCTCTCTCAATAAGTTCGTCTTCAGCAGTTCCTTTGTTAATTAATATTATAGCCTTCAATAGTTGGGTATGTTGTGGGTTGTTAGGAAGTATTGCTTACCCACATTGGACGAGTCTCCGGCAGTCTGGTTCCACCGCTCGTAGTACCGTTCACTCTCGGCGTCCCCGCACTCTGGTGTTGGTCACGTGGTATGCCAGAGATATCGCGGGACTTGAGGACTCCAGTCCGATGTTCCTATGCAGGGTGCAGGTCAGATGAAAAAATGGAGCGCTCCACTTGTGTAAGATGGTTTAAATTTCATCGATCATATCCAAGAACTTGATATCGGCAGGGATATAACGCTAAACGCGTTTGGAGGACTTCAATCCTCTTCCTCAGTAGCTATAGTGAGTGCCAGCCGTTTTTTTCTATTTTTTACAATAAAGTATGTGGTTCCTCAATTCAGCCTTCTCCTCAAACTGCACTTCTTTCCTTCTCCCAGGGAAAGGAAGCCCTCAAACAGCCATTTGTATTCTCACAAATGATACTGGCGGCCCGTCTCCAACTCCCTAAATACTGGCTTCAGCCGACAACTCCACCTATAGATCAGTGGATCCAAAAGATCGACCAGATCCACAGATTTGAGGAACTTTCTTCTTGGGAATCTCGCACACACATAGTTTTCCTCAAAAAATGGAACAAATGGTTCAACTATAGAGCCCCTAAATCACAGAACACTACTGATAGCTAGATTTGTTGGTGTGCGTAAACAGCTCTCTTCAACTTCCTCTCAATACACTTCATGCTCTGACCATAAGACATCAACATAAGAGTAGTCCAAATTTTTTGGTTTCTATATCACTACCTTTCTGAATGTTTGACACCGCACTCCATATAATCTGCCTTTTATCTGGAGCTGGATTGTCTTAAGCCTCAAAAGTAGGTCATGTACGCTAACCCATGTGCTGTGTTATACTGAACTATTTACTATAATGTCACTCTGTACTTAACTATACTATGATGTAGCCTGTGAACATATACCTTGGTATTTATTGTTACCTTCTGTTATACTTGAAAATTTTCAATAAAATATAAATAAAAAAATAAAAAAGAAGCCAAAAACCAGAAAATCAGCCATTTTGATTTTGGTTTAACATTATGCCGTTTAACTACAGGAAAGATATTTTTAGACTTTAAAGGGGTTAAACATCAATGACAGATTAATTTACTTTTCAAGGGAAAAATAAATCTTTGTTCCCAACATCTTTTAAAATTATATATATTTTTTTTAACTGTCAGATTGGTACCGTAACTAACTTTAAATAATTTCTATGCACAGTAATGTACTAAGCCAGCTACATTAATCAACATCATATTCAGGGAAATAAATACATGGAAAAATATATTTGGCATTCAATTACACTAGGTCAGCTAGTGCCGCATGTATTACTAATCACCTAACATACTTTGTTAGAAATCAAATTCTATTTTTACTTTTCCAGAATATTGCTCAGCAGGCTGTGATAAAGTATTATGGGAAACTGATTGTGTGGTCTTACAAAGACCTACAGTACAATGAATATGTGACTAATTTCAATTCATCAGAAAAAAGACTGAACAGAATCAAAATAATTTTTGCACAATATTATAATTAGAGATGAGCGAATCAAAGTTGACAAAGTGAATTCTATCGGAATGTCAGGAAAAATTCGATTTGCACCGAATCAGAATTTAATCATGCTTCGTGGTAAAAAATTGCATTTTTTTCTAAAATGGCTGCTGCACGTGTTAGGACATGGAGCAAGGAACTCTGGGATTGAGGGATCACCCACAATGCCATGCATGCCTCCAATTAGCAGCCAGCCAGTCCTGTAATGTCACAGCCCTATAAACAGCCTCAGCCATCTTGGATTTAGCCATTTTCCAGTGTACTTACTGCAGGGAGAGATGTCAGCAGGCGCTAGGGACAGTGCTAGAAAAGACTTTAAAATTTTTATTTTGCTCAATAGAAGTTATGGGAAAGGATAGGGAGTAGGATTTTTGGACCCCGGACCCGAACCCGAACATTTCAGTAAAAGTTTGGGTTCGGTGTTCGGCGCTTTCTTGGTGCTTTTTGATTGGCTGCAAAGCCATCACAGCCATGCCTACTAATGGCATGGCTGTGATTGGCCAGTGTAGCATGTGACCCAGCCTCTATATAAGCTGGAGTCACGTAGCGCTGCACGTCACTCTGCTGTTACTAGTGTAGGGAGAGGATGCGGCTGGTGATTTCAGGGAGAGAATAGGACTGAATCTTTGTTCAAAACGTGAATCTAACTCAGCGATCTACATACATTTTGTTGTGTGGGTGCAGGGCACAATTTTTTTATCCTGCCCTGAGCCCAGTGACTGAAAAAAAACAACTTTTATAAGTAAGTTAGGTGGGCGGCGGCGGCAGCCATTTTATGCAAGCTCAGTGCACCAGCACTGCATCTGAGCTTTTGTGACATTGAAATCCAAGCTTGAAAAACAGCACTAATAATCTGGTTGCAAAAAATCACCCTTTTTTGGCAATATACAACATCTGGTGCATTTGTAGGATTAGTCAGTGTGCAATTTAAGCTAGAAATACAGCCATAATTTTCTTGGTTTTTAACCCTTTCATGACCAAAGGTCATTGATGCCCCAGTGTCCAAGTCAAAATTTACAAATCTGACATGCGTCACTTTATGTGTTAATAGCTTTGGAACACTTTTACTTATCCAAGCCATTCTGAGACTGTTTTCTCGTGACACATTGTACTTCATGACAGTCATAAATTTGAGTCAATATATATCACCTTTATTTATGAAAAAATCCCAAATTTACCAATTTTTTTTAAAAATTAGCAATTTTCTAAATTTCAATTTCTCTGCTTCTAAAACAGTGATACCTCATAAAATATTTATTACATAACATTACCCATATGTCTACTTTATGTTGGCATAATTTTGGAAATGTTATTTAATTTTTTTAGGACGTTACAAGGCTTAGAAGTTTAGAAGCAGTTCTTAAAATTTTTAAGAAAATTTCCAAAACCCACTTTTTAAGGACTAGTTCAGGTCTGAAGTCACTTTGTGGGGCTTACATAGTGGCCCCAATTGTAGAATGACCCCATTGTAGAAACTACACCCCTCAAGTTACTTAAAACCAATTTTACAAACGTTGTTAACCCTTTAGGTGTTCCACAAGAATTAAACGAAAATGGAGATGAAATTTCAAAATTTCACTTTTTTAGCAGATTTTCTATTTTATTACATTTTTTTCTTTAACACATTAAGGGTTAACAGCCAAACAAAACTCAATATTTATTACTCTGATTCTGCGGTTTACAGAAACACCCCACATGTGGTCGTAAACTGATGTAAGGGGGCACGGCAGGGTGCAGAAGGAAAGGAACACTGTGTGGTTTTTGGAAGGCAGATTTTGCTGGATTGGTTTTGTGAACGCCATATGTTTTTTATTTTTCTACCGATTGTCTTGTGCAGGGGCTCGTTTTTTGCAGAAAGAGTTGAGGTTTTTATTGGTACCATTTTTGGGTACATATGATATCTTGATCATTCATTATTACACTTTATGGCTCAAGGTGGCCAAAAAATTGTCTGTTTTGGAACAGTTTTTTTTTTTTTTTTACAGCGTTCATCTGAGGGGTTAGGTCATGTGAGAGTTTTATAGAGCAGATCGTTACGGACGTGGCAATACCCAATATGTATACTTTTTCTTATTTATTTAAGTTTTACACAATAATAGCATTTCTGAAATCAAAAAAATGATGTTTTAGTGTCTCCATAGTCTGAGAGCCATAGCTTTTTTATTTTTTTGCGCGATTGTCTTAAATATGAGCTAATTTTTTGCGGGATGAGGTAACGGTTTGATTGGTACTATTTTGGGGTTTATACGTCTTTTTGATCGCTTGGTGTTGCACTTTTTGTGATGTAAGGTTTCAAAAATGGCTTATTTTTTTACACCGTTTTTATATTTTATTTTTTATGGTGTTTATTGAACGGGGTTGATGATGTGATATATTTATAGAGATGGTTGTTACGGACCCATGTGTGGTTTTTGTTTTTTGTTTTTTTGTTTTTTATAGGAAAAGGCAATTTATTTTTTACATTTTTATTTATTTATTTTTACTTTTATTATTTTCACTTTTTTTTTTATCAGTTCCCTCTTGGATCTTGAAGATCCAGTGGGGCTGATGGTTGTACTATACTTTGCAATGCTCTTGCATTGAAAAGTATAATACAATCAGATGCCCTGTAGGTGGCAGCACCGGACGCCTATGCCATGGCAACCGGACGCCTTTGCAAAACGTCCAGTTGCCATAGGAACCATCGGGCGCTGCGATCGCAGCAGCCCTGATGGTTGAGAGAGGGAGCCCTTTCCCTCTATTAACCCCATGGATTTTGCTACTGTGGCATCTATGGGGTTACAGCAGTGTCAGCATAGAGCTGACACACGCTGCTGATGACGGCGGCTCAGGAAAGGAGCTGCCGCCATCACACACAGAAGGGGGACCGATCGGGGGAAGCGCTGGAAAGGGGGGAGGGGGGGCAGCATTTTACAAATTACAGATCGGGGCAGGAGGGGGCGGACTGCATCGGGGGCAGGATAAGAAGAAGGACAAAAACAAGAAGGGGGCACAGATTTGGGGCTTCAAGAAGGGGGCACAGATCGGGGGCTTCAAGAAGGGGGCACAGATCAGGGGCTTCAAGAAGGGGGCACAGATCAGGGGCTTCAGGACACATTACCTGATTTCAGGCTCTGATCTGCAGAGCACAGATCAGAGCCTGAAACCGGCATTTTAACACTGCCTCGATCCGATTGGTTAGTCTGCACAGACTAACCAATCGGATCGATTGCCGGCAAGGGGCCACTCTGATTGGTCCCTTGCCGGCATTACTGCACTGTATGCTGTCCGTGACAGCAGCAGGTCAGGGGCAGAAGCTTTAATCCAAGCGCTTTGCAGCGTTTGGATTAAAGAGCTGCCAGAACGTTTATATACGTGGTAGCTGTACGGGGCATGTGCAACTATCACGTATATATACAGATTGCAGTCATGAAGGGGTTAAAAACAATTTTTTTTGCCAAAGTACACAATTTTTCTGGCCTTGCAGCATCAAGACGTTTGAAATTCCAGGGTTATATACTGATGTCATATTCAGTTATTAATTAAATACCCATTTTTGGCATAAATCTTTAATTGCAGCCTAGTGTGGGTCAGGGCATGTGAGATACACCCTTTAAATACAGGGGTTCTATTCAGGTATTTGAAAAAAAGGCACTTTGGGCACAAATCTTTAATTGCGGCCGAGTGTGGGTCAGGGCGTGTGAGATACACCCTTTATATACAGGGGTTTTATTCTTTTATTAATAAAACACCTTTTTTGTGCAAAATACACAATTTTTCAGGCCTTGCAGCATCAAGACTTTTGAAATTCCAGGATTATATACTGCTTGCATATTCAGTTATTAAACAAATACCCATTTTAGGCAAAAAAAATAATAATATTTGGCAGCCTTTGCTGCAGATGTCATTGTAAGATGCACCCTTTATATACAGGGGTTATATTAATTTAATTGAAATACAGCCATTTTGTGCACAAATCTTTAATTGCGGCGTAGTGTTGTCAGGGCGTGTGAGATACACCCTTTTAATACAGGGGTTCTATTCAGGTATTTGAAATACAGCCATTTTGGGCACAAATCTTTAATTGCGGCCTAGTGTGGGTCAGGGCATGTGAGATACACCCTTTTTATACATGGGTTATATTCTTCTATTAATAAAACACCCTTTTTTGGGCAAAATACACAATTGTTGCGCCCTTGCAGCATCAAGACGTTTGAAATTCCAGGGTTATATACTGCTGCCATATTCAGTTATTAAACAAACACCCCTTTGGGCAAAAAAAATATATATTTGGCAGCCTTTTCTGCAGATGTCATTGCGAGATACACCCTTTATATACAGGGGCTATATTAAGTTAATTGAAATTGCGGCCTAGTGTGGGTCAGGGCGTGCGAGATACATTCTGTGTATACAGGGGTTATATTCAGGTATCTAAAATACAGCCATTTTGGGCAAAAATCTTTAATTGCGGCCTAATGTGGGTCAGGGCGTGTGAGATACACCCTTTATATATTTGGGTTATATTCAGTGTTTTGAAATACAGCCATTTTGGGCACAAATCTTTAATTGCGGCCTAGTGTGGGTCAGGGCGTGTGAGATACATCCTTTATATACAGGGGTTCTATTCAAATATTTGAAATACAGCCATTTTGGGCAAACAAATTTAATTGAGGCCTAGTCTAGTTCAGGGTGTGTGAGATACACCCTGTACATACTGTTGTTCTATTCTACTATTAATTAAACACCCATTTAGGGCAAGATCCTAAATTTGAGAAATATGAAGAAAGTGTCAAATAAGGGACGTGGCCCAGATCGTGGTGCTGGTGGAGCTCCTGTTGCAGGGAGAGGACGTGGTCGATCTGTGCCAGCTACACGCACAAGTGAAAACCCCACCCTCAAGTGCGAGTAGGCGACAGAACCTGCAGCGGTATTTGGTCGGACCTAATGCGGCTCTACGAATGGTGATGCCTGAACAAGTACAGGCGATAGTAGATTGGGTTGCTTACAGTGGCTCCAGTTCCTTCACATTGTCTCCTACCCAGTCTCCTGCTGAAAGATCAGAGTTGGCACCTGCAGCCGATGTCCATCAGTCTTTCACCTCACCCCCTTGCAAATCAGCCAAGCAGTCTGAGCCCCAAGTCATGCAGCAGTCTCTTCTGATTTTTGATGACTCTGTTAGCAGGGTTTCCCAGGGCCATCCAACTATCCCTGCCCCAGAAGTGGAAGAGATTGAGTGCACCGATGCCCAACCACTTATCTTTTAAGATGAGTTCATGGGAGGTCCATTGCAGCACATCTCGGATGATGACGAAACACAGGTGCCAACTGCTGGGGCTTTCGAAAGTGTGCAGACCGACAAGGAGGGCAGGGGTGAAGACTGGGTTGTATCAAGGTCATGCGAGTGACCTATGTAGTTCGGAGGAAGAGGCGGTGGTCGCACAGAGCCACCAGCACAGCAGAAGAGGGAGCAGGGTGCAAAAGCGGAGCGGCCGTCCTCTAGACAGTACGCCTGCTAATGCCCACCTGGGTCACCAAGCATCTCCACAATGTCCCACGAAAGCATTCAGCTCTCTATCTCCCAAACATTGGAGAGGAAGAGGAAGTACCCCCCTACCCACCCGAGATCACTAGCCCTGAATGCCAGCATTTCTAAATTACTGGCCTTTGAAATGCTCTCATTCCGTCTGGTGGAGACGGAGAGTTTTAAAAGCCTTATGGCGGTGGCTGTCCCACAGTACGTCGTGCCCAGCGCCAAAATTTTTCCAGGCGAGCCATCCCTTCCCTGCACAACCAAGTAGGGGACAAAATCAGGTGTGCACTGCGCAACGCCATCTGTGGCAAGGTGCACCTCACTACAGATACGTGGACCAGTAAGCACGGTGAGGGAGTATATATCTCCATAACAGCACACTGGGTAAATGCAGTGGCGGCTGGGCCTGAGGCGGATAGCAGTTTGGCGCATGTCCTTCCACCACCGAGGATTGCAGGGCACTTCACTTTGCCTCCTGTTGCTTCCTCCTCCTACTCCGCTTCCTCATCCTCTACCAGCTCCTCATCCGGTCAGCGTAACACCTTCACCACCAACTTCAGCACAGCCAGAGGTAAACAACAGCAGGCAGTTTTAAAACTTATCTATTTGGGGGAGAAACCCCACACCGCCCAGGAGCTGTGGACGGGCCTTGAACAACAGACCGATGAGTAGTTTGTGCCAGTCAGCCTCAAGCCCGGCCTGGTGGTGTGCGATAATGGGCGAAATCTCATGGCAGCTCTAGGACTAGCCGGTTTGACGCACATCCCTTGCCTGGTGCATGTGCTGAATTTGGTGGTGCAGAGATTCCTTAAAAATTGCCCCGATATGTCAAAGCTGCTGCATAAAGTGCGGGCCGTCTGTGCGCGCTTTCGGCGTTCTCAGCCTGCTGTTGCTCGCCTGTCAGCGCTGCAGCATAACTTCGGCCTTCCCGCTCACCTCCTCATATGCGACGTGCCCACAAGGTGGAACTCCAAATTGCACATGCTGGCCAGACTGTGCGAGCAGCAGCAGGCGATAGTGGAGTTTCAGCTGCAGCACGCACGGTTGAGCTCGGCGGAACAGCACCACTTCACCACCAATGACTGGGCCTCCATGCGAGACCTGTGTTCCTTGTTGCGCTGTTTCGAGTACTCCACCAACATGGCCAGTGCCGATAATGCCGTTCTCATCGTAACTATCCCACTTCTATGCCTCCTTGAAAAAAACGCTGCTGGCGATAATGGAAAAGGATGTGGCACAGGAGGAGTAGGAGGAAGAGGGATCATTTCGTCTGGTTTCCAGCCAGTCATTCTCAAGTGGCTCCGAGGGTGGGTTCCTGCACCCACAAACGTCAAGTACACAATTGTCCAGCCAGGGCACAGTTCTGGAGGATGACGAGGTGGAGGATCAGGAGGAGAAACCATGTTCACAGCAGGGTGGCACCCAGACCAGCTCATGGCCATCACTGGTGCGTGGCTGGGGGGATACAGAGAACACAGACAATACACCTCCCACAGAGGACAGCTTTTCGTTGCCTCTGGGCAGCCTGGCACACGCGAAAACATGCTGCAGTGTCTCCGCAACGACCGCCGAGTTACCCACATTCTAACTTGTGCTGATTACTGGGTGGCCACGCTGCTCGATACCCATTACAAGGACAATGTACTGTCCTCAATTCCCTCATTCGAGCGTGATCGTAAGATGCACAAGTACAAGCGCACGCTGGTAGATGCTCTGCTGGTGGTATTCCCACCTGACAGCGGGGGCACAGTGGAAGCAAAAGGCAAATGCAGAGGAAGAGGTAGCCAACGCAGCTGTGGCACCGCCAGCACCTCAGAAGGCAGGATTAGCATGGCCAGAATGTGGAAAAGCTTTGTCAGCACGTCACAACAACCAGCACCACCAGCTGATATGGAACGTCTTAGCAGGAGGCAGAATTTCACCAACATGGTGGAGAAGTATGTGTGCACACGCCTACATGTACTGAATGACGGGTCTGCCCCCTTCAACTTCTGGGTCTCCAAATCGGGCACATGGCCTGAGCTTGCCCTTTAAGCCTTGGAGGTACTGGCCTGCCCTGCAGCCAGTGTATTATCTGAACTTGTGTTTAGCACAGCAGGGAGCGTCATCACAGACAAGCGCAGCCGCCTGTCCACAGCCAATGTGGACAAGCTCACGTTCATTAAAATGAACCAGGCATGGATCCCACAGGACTTGTCTGTACCTTGTGCAGAATAGACATGTATACCGGCCTAACCCAGCCATTGTTATACTGCAGCGCAATTGCTCATTCTTGTATTTTGGATATTTCACACTCTTTTGGAGAGTACCATAATTAAAAAAATAATAATTAAACCAAAAACCAGTGTTGGCTACCTCGTCCTCCTCCACCACCGCTTCCACCTACACCGCTACGTCAACCGCCTCCTAAAACTCCTACTCCATATGGAATTCCACCTCATAAATCACATTTCTTTTTTTTTATTTGTACGTATTTTATTTTGTCATTTCATTACTTTGTCAGTTACATTTTCGGGTGAAATTCACCAATTTTTGGGTGTGAAGTACCACTGCTATACCTAGTAGACAGGTTAAAAAAAAAATTGTCAGTTGCATTTTCAGGTGAAATTCACTAATTTTTTGGTGTGAAGTACCACTGCTATACCTAGTAGACAGGTTAAAAAAAATATGTCAACTACATTTTCAGGTGAAATTCAATAATTTTGGGGTGTGAAGTACCACTGCTATACCTAGTAGACAGGTTAAAAAAATAATGTCAGTTGCATTTTCAGGTGAAATTCACCAATTTTTTGGTGTGAAGTACCACTGCTATACCTAGTAGACAGGTTAAAGAAAAAAAAATGTCAGTTACATTTTCTAGTGAAATTCACCAATTCTTGGGTGTGAAGTACCACTACTATACCTAGTAGACAGGTTAAAAAAAATTGTCAGTTGCATTTTCAGGTGATATTCACCAATTTTTTGGTGTGAAGCACCACTGCTATGCCTAGTAGACAGGTTAAAAAAAAAAATGCCAGTTACATTTTCTAGTGAAATTCACCAATTTTTGGGTGTGATGTACCAATGCTATACCTAGTAAACAGGTTAAAAAAAAAATGTCAGTTGCATTTTCAGGTGAAATTCACCAATTTTTTGGTGTGAAGTACCACTGCTATACCTAGTAGACAGGTTAAAGAAAAAAAATTGTCAGTTACATTTTCAGGTGAAATTCACCAATTTTTTGGTGTGAAGTACCACTGCTATACGCAATAGACAGGTTAAAAAAAATTGTCAGTTACATTTTCAGGTGAAATTCACCAATTTTTGGGTGTGAAGTACCACTGCTATATGCAGTAGACAGGTTAAAAAAAATATGTCAGTTACCTTTTTGGGCGAAATTCACCAATTTTTGGGTGTGAAGTACCACTGCTATACCTAGTAGACAGGTTAAAAAAAATATGTCAACTACATTTTCAGGTGAAATTCACCAATTTTTTGGTGTGAAGTACCACTGCTATACCTAGTAGACAGGTTAAAGAAAAAAAAGTGTCAGTTACATTTTCTAGTGAAATTCACCAATTTTTGGGTGTGAAGTACCACTACTATACCTAGTAGACAGGTTAAAAAAAATTGTCAGTTACATTTTCTAGTGAAATTCACCAATTTTTGGGTGTGATGTACCAATGCTATACCTAGTAAACAGTTTAAAAAAAAAATGTCAGTTGCATTTTCAGGTGAAATTCACCAATTTTTTGGTGTGAAGTACCACTGCTATACGCAGTAGACAGGTTAAAAAAAATTGTCAGTTACATTTTCAGGTGAAATTCACCAATTTTTGGGTGTGAAGTAGCACTGCTATACCTAGTAGACAGGTTAAAAAGAAATTGTCAGTTACATTTTCAAGGGAAATTCACCAATTTTTTGGTGTGAAGTACCACTGCTATATGCAGTAGACAGGTTAAAAAAAAAATGTCAGTTACCTTTTCGGGTGAAATTCACCAATTTTTGGGTGTGAAGTAGCACTGCTATACCTAGTAGACAGGTTAAAAAAAAAATGTCAACTACATTTTCAGGTGAAATTCACCAATTTTTTGGTGTGAAGTACCACTACTATACCTAGTAGACAGGTTAAAAAAAATTGTCAGTTACATTTTCTAGTAAAATTCACCAATTTTTTGGGTGTGATGTACCAATGCTATACCTAGTAAACAGGTTAAAAAAAAAATGTCAGTTGCATTTTCAGGTGAAATTCACCAATTATTTGGTGTGAAGTACCACTGCTATACGCAGTAGACAGGTTAAAAAAAATATGTCAGTTACATTTTCGGGTGAAATTCACCAATTTTTGGGTGTGAAGTACCACTGCTATACCTAGTAGACAGGTTAAAAAAAATTGTCAGTTACACTTTTAGGTGAAGTACCACTGCTATACCTAGAAGACAGGTTAAAGAAAAAAAATTGTCAGTTACATTTTCAGGTGAAATTCACCAATTTTTTGGTGTGAAGTACCACTGCTATACGCAGTAGACAGGTTAAAAAAAAAATTGTCAGTTACCTTTTTGGGTGAAATTCACTAATTTTTGGGTGTGAAGTACCACTGCTATACCTAGTAGACAGGTTAAAAAAAATATGTCAACTACATTTTGAGGTGAAATTCACCAATTTTTTGGTGTGAAGTACCACTGCTATACCTAGTAGACAGGTTAAAGAAAAAAAAGTGTCAGTTACATTTTCTAGTGAAATTCACCAATTTTTGGGTGTGAAGTACCACTACTATACCTAGTAGACAGGTTAAAAAAAATATCAGTTACATTTTCGGGTGAAATTCACCAATTTTTGGGTGTGAAGTAGCACTGCTATACCTAATAGACAGGTTAAAAAAAAAAAAAAGAATTGTCAGTTACATTTTCTAGTGAAATTCACCAATTCTTGGGTATGATGTACCAATGCTATACCTAGTAAACAGGTTAAAAAAAAAAATGTCAGTTACATTTTCAGGGGAAATTCACCAATTTTTGGGTGTGAAGTACCACTGCTATACCTAGTAGACAGGTTAAAAAAATAATAATTGTCAGTTACATTTTCGGGTGAAATTCACCAATTTTTGGGTGTGAAGTACCACTGCTATACCTAGTAGACAGGTTAAAAAAAAAATCTTCAGTTACATTTTCAGGTGAAATTCACTAATTTTTGGTGTGAAGTACCACTGCTATACCTAGTAGACAGGTTAAAAAAAATATCAGTTACATTTTCGGGTGAAATTCACCAATTTTTGGGTGTGAAGTAGCACTGCTATACCTAATAGACAGGTTAAAAAAAAAAAAAGAATTGTCAGTTACATTTTCGGGTGAAATTCACCAATTTTTGGGTGTGAAGTACCACTGCTATACCTAGTAGACAGGTTAAAAAAAAATAAAAAATTGTCAGTTACATTTCTAGGTGAAATTCACCAATTTTGGGGTGTGAAGTACCACTGCTATACCTAGTAGACAGGTTAAAAAAAAATTGTCAGTTGCATTTTCAGATAAAATTCACCAATTTGACATCTCTCCCTGCACTAAGATGCTGTGAAATGATTCATCCCTATTGTTTCCCCGCAATTTGAATAATGTTTCCCTGCACTTATAAATAGCTTTTTTTTTTTCACAATGAGGTTTAAGTATAACTCTCCCTAGCACCTGCAACATCTGTCCCTGCACTCAGAAGGCTGCAAAATGTCTGAATCTAAGATGTGGACAGCTGTGCCAAGGCAAGTGTTTACTTTCCATTCAACCCAAGGTTTCTACATCTCTCCTTAAGGCCTCTTTCACACTACAGTATGTCCATTTCAGTGTTTTGCGTTCCGTTTTTCACGGATCCGTTGTCCCGTTTTTGGGTTCCGTTGTGTCTCCGTTTCCGTTCAGTATGTCCGCAAAAACCTTTCAGTATGGTTTCCGTATGGTTCCCGTATACGGTCCGTTTTTCACGGATCAAAAACGGAAGCCACCTGTATTTGTGCTCAGCCAAAGTTTGGCAACAAGAAACACATGGCCACAGTGGGCTGGGCCTAGCATTTGTTAATGACGGATCCGCAAAAAACGGATGACATACGGATGACATACGGATGCCTTCCGTATGCATTCCGTTTTTTTGCGGACCCATTGACTTTAATGGAGCCACGGACCGTGATTTGCGGAGAAACATAGGACATGTTCTATCTTTCCACGGCACGGAAATACTGAAATACTGAAACGGAATGCACACGGAGACACTTCAGTATTTTTTGCTGAACCATTGAAATGAATGGTTCAGTATCTGTTCCGTATACTGAACTCAAAAAACGTCCAGTATACTGAACGCAAAATACTGTAGTGTGAAAGAGGCCTAAAAGCTTGGAGGCTCTGCCGGTGGCTTATCGTTCTTTTGCAGATGTGTTTGATAAAAAGGAGGCAGAGATACTACCACCCCATCGTCCCTGCGATTGCCCAATTGAACTTCTGCCAGGAACATCTCCTCCTGTTTATCCTCTGTCTCCAACTGAATCGCAGGCTACAGCAGATTATATCAATGAGAATCTAGAGAGGGGTTTCATCAGAAAGTCTTCTTTACCAGCTGGGGCAGGATTCTTTTTTGTGAAAAAGAAAGATGGATCTCTTTGCCCCGTATTGAGTACTGTGGTTTAAATAAGATCACCATAAAGAATAAGTATCCATTACCGTTAATTTCAGAGTTATTTGATAGACTTCGTGGGGCCAGGATCTTCTCTAAGCTGGACTTTAGTAATTTGTCAATGATATTTTTCATGATGTGCTCTATTCTTGTATAGTTGTCTATTTGGATGATATTCTTATTTTCTCCAGGGACACCAGAACTCACCGCAGGCATGTGCAGTTGGTCTTACAACAGTTATGAGAAAATCGTTTTGTATGCTAAATTGGAGAAGTGTGTCTTCGAAAAGTCATCCCTGCCCTTCCTGGGATCCATCATCTCGGATCAGGGTCTCAAAATGAATCCAGGAAAGGTGTCTGCAGTGCTCGACTGGCCCTATCCCTCCAGTCTGAAAGCAATACAGAGGTTCTTGGGTTTTGCTAACTATTATCAACAGTTTATCTGTAATTTTTCTTTTTTGACAGCTCCAATTTCTGCTCTGACTAGAAAGGTTGCCAATCACAAGCAATGGTCCCCATAAGTGGAGACATCATTTTCTTACCTCAAGAAAGCCTTGGACATTTTTTCTTGGAGATGGACGCATCCTCCATTGGAGCCGAAGCAGTTCTATCACAGAAAAATGCTTCAGGTTGTATGTTTTTTTTTTTCTAAATTATTTTCTGCTGCAGAGAGAAACTTCTATTGGAGACAGGGAACTTTTGACAATTAAGATGGCCTTAAAAGAGTAGAGATATCTTCTAGAAGGTTCTATTCTGCCAGTCACAATCTTCACCGATCACAAAAACCTGACTTACTTGCAGACGGCTCAATCCTCGTAAAGCTCGTTGGTCTCTCTTCTTTGCCCGATTTAATTTCCAGCTTCATTTCCGGTCTGCTGACAAAAATACCAAGGCCGATGCTCTCTCCAGCTCCTTCGAAACCATGGATACAGAAGACGAGCCCCAGTTCATCATTGAACCAACTAAAGTAGTCCCAGTGGCTCCAGTTAACCTATCCAAGGTTCCCCCAGGTAAGATCTTTGTTCCAGAGTCCGAACAAAGGAAAGTTTTGCTGTGGGGACATGCGTCCAAGATTGCTGGCCATCCAGGTCAATGTGGGACCTTGAATCTCATCTCCCGACATTACTGGTGGCCATCCATGTCAATGAATATTAGAGACTTTGTGGCTTCCTGTACCTTGTGTGCCCAGAAAAAGTCTCCTAGGTTAAGACCTGTAGGTCTATTATTGCCACTGCCAGAGCCTGAGGTCCCCTGGCAACATATTGGCATGGACTTTGTGACTGATTTTCCTGTCTCTAATGATTGTACAGTCATCTGGGTAGTCGTTGACCGTTTTTACAAGATGTCACACTTTAATCCACTTCCAGATCTCCCATCTGCTCCTCACCTGGCTGAGCTTTTCATTCTGCATATTTTCCACCTGCATGGATTTCCTCTCCACATTGTCTCGGATAGAGGGGTACAATTCAACACTTATGTAAGTCTCTGAATGTGTCTTTAGACTTTTCCTCTACTTACCACTCACAGTCTAATGGCCAGATGGAGTGCATTAACCAAATACTGGTCAACTTCCTGCGACATTTCATCAATGCCCACCAAGACGATTGGGTAATTCTTCCTCCCTGGGCATAACAGTCAATTCGCAAACGGGCGAACCGGGCGAACTGCCATAGACTTCAATAGGCAGGCGAATTTTAAAACCCACAGGGACTCTTTCTGGCCACAATAGTGATGGAAAAGTTGTTTCAAGGGGACTAACACATTATCATCTGGGGTGTGCCAACATTGCCATTGCCAACACACTCATAGAGGTGGTCGCTTCATTGTGATACGCAAGCCCCTTCACCACAACAAGGTAACGATCACGAAGGGGAATTGACACATGTATGTGCCTTTTTTTTTGTTTTGTTTTTGCAGCCACAGTGCAGCACCAGAGGCCAGAAAAATTAGTTATTGTTGCAGCCGCTGCTGTAGCAGCGGCCAGAAAAATTTATGTTTTCCAGGCAGAAAGTGCACAAAAACATTGCGGCTCGAACCCTAGTTGGTGGCGGATAAGTCATGCAAGTCATCCGGCATGCAGAGATAAAATACAGCAGCGTGTGGACCATTTTTAGCCCAAGGCAGCTCATCTCATCAGGCCTTTTTTAGTCAAATGTATCGCTCACTGTCAGTCCCTTCGGGATCCATGCCTCATTCATCTTAATAAAGGTGAGGTAATCTAGACTTTTTTGACCTAGGCGACTTCTCTTCTCAGTGACAATACCTCCTGCTGCACTGAAGGTCCTTTCTGAGAGGACACTTGAAGCAAGGCAGGCCAGAAGTTCTATCGCAAATTGGGATAGCTCAGGCCACAGGTCAAGCCTGCACACCCAGTAGTCAAAGGCTTCATCTCTCCTCAGAGTGTCGATATCTGCAGTTAAGGCGAGGTAGTCTGCTACCTGTCAGTCGAGTCGAGGGTGAACTGCTACCTGTCGGTCGAGTCGTTCTCTGAGGGTGGACTCCGAAGGGCTGTGGCGATGCGTAAGACTTAAAAAGCTCTGCATGTCCTCCATCAACAACACATCTGTAAAGCGTCCTGTCCTTGCCGGCGTGGTCGTGGTAGGAGGAGGATTACTTTCACCTCTTCCCCTGTTAGATTCCCGTTGTGCTGTGACATCACCCTTATACGCTGTGTAAAGCATACTTTTTAATTTATTTTGGAACTGCTGCATCCTTTCCAACTTCCCGTAATTCGGTAACATTTCAGGCACTTTCTGCTTATACCGGGGGTCTAGTAGCGTGGCCACCCAGTACAGGTCGTTCTCCTTAAGCCTTTTTATACGAGGGTCCCTCAACAGGCACGACAGCAGGAAAGACCCTATTTGCACAAGGTTGGATGCCGAGCTACTCATGTCCCGTTCCTCGATCTCACTGATCTCACTGAAGGTCTGTTCTTACCCCCAGCCACATACAACACCACGGGTACCAGATAGGTGACAATGAGCACCCTGGGATGCCTGCTGTGGTTGTTCTTCCTCCTCCTCCTCAAAGCCACATTCCTCCTCTGACTCCGCTTCCTCAGACTCCTCTTCCATCGTTGCCGCAGGTCCAGCAAGTGATGCTGATACGGCTGTTTCTGGTGGTGATGGTGACCACAACTCTTCCTCTTCACGCTCATCTACGGCCTGATCCAGCACTCTTCGCAGGGCACGCTCCAGGCAGAAAACAAATGGGATGATGTCGCTGATGGTGCCTTCAGTGCGGCTGAGTAGGTTTGTCACCTCCTCAAAAGGACACATGAGCCTACAGGCATTGCGCATGAGCGTCCAGTAACATGGCAAAAAAATTCCCAGCTCCGCAGAGGCTGTCCTAGCACCCCAGTCATACAAATACTCGTTGACGGCTTTTTCTTGTTGGAGCAGGCGGTCGAACATTAGGAGTGTTGAATTCAAACATGTCGGGCTGTCGCAAATCAATGCTGCTATTCAATCTATTACAGTCAAAAATTATTTTTATTTTTATATTTATGTAATCTACTGTGACACCAGATATGAGTTGCGCTGGTGACACTGTGCACTTGCAGGGCCTGAAACACACACGCGTGCAGGCAACTGACTGCTATTATTTAACAGTCAAAATTCTTATTATTTTTTTTATGTAATCTACTGTGACAACAGATATGAGTTGCGCTAGTGACACTATGCACTTGCAGGGCCTAAAACACACATGCGTGCAGGCAACTGACTGCTATTATTTTACCGTCAAATTATTATTATTTTTTTTTTATGTAATCTACTGTGACACCAGATATCAGTGGTGGCACTGGGCAAGTGGGCACAGTATACGCTGTGAGCCTGACACACACGCTGGCAGGCAACTGCAATTAGATTACACAGGAAAAAAAAAGCAGACATGTACTAGCCCTAAAAAGGGCTTTTTGGGGTGCTGTCAGGACGCTGTCCTTGCAGCAGAGATCAGATGAGTCTTTCAGGACTGGAGTGGACACTGAATACACTAGCCTAGCTATCGATTTCCCTATTAAATCAGCAGCAGCTACACTGTCCCTCCTCTCACTAAGACTGCAGCTTCCAAATGAATCTAAAATGGATGCTGTCCAGGAGGTGGGAGGGTCTGGGAGGGAGGGTATGCTGCTAATTGGCTGGAATGTGTCTGCTGACTGTGAGGTACAGGGTCAAAGTTTACTCAATGATGACGAATAGGGGGCAGACCGAACATCGCATATGTTCGCCCGCCGCGGCGAACGCGAACAAGCTATGTTCGCCGGGAACTGTTCGCCCGCGAATAGTTCGGGACATCTCTATTCCTGTGCTTCCTTCTTCGAGGGTTCCTGCAGCAGATTCTTGTGTGTAGCAGTTCTCTTGGGTCTGGTCTGACACTAAGGAATCTCTTTGGAGAACAGCAGATCAGACGAAAAAAAGTATGCGGATAAGAAACTCAGACCTCCTCCTCAGTATGGCTCTCTTCCAGAAATATCCACCTCAGACTTTCCTCTTACAAACTGGATCTGCGATTCTTAGGGCCATTTCCAGTAATCAAAAAAATTATTCCTGATGCCTACAAGTGCAAGCTACCAGCTACTGTGTGGATTCCCAACTCATTTCATGTCTCCTTACTTAAACTAGCTGTCTTTAACAGGTTTTTCAAAAGCACTTCATAGAACCCTCCTCCTGTCACTAGGGATAATGCATTTGAAGTCAAGGACATCCTGGATAGGAAGATTATCAGGAGTAAGACCTTTTATTTGGTGGACTGGAAGGGCTACGGGCCTAAAGAGAGGTCGTGGGAATCTGAGGAGAATATTTATGCCCCTCTATTACTGAAGAAATTTCTCTCCAGGTTGGCTGGTTGGAGGAGGGGGCATGGGTCCCAGTGCTGGCTTACCTCGCAGGAAAAGCAGGCACCCGCCAGCATACCGCCGCATCTGTCCTTATGGCCAGGTATCATCTGGTGCACTATAGAGCACGTGGGCACATCTCTCCCATTCTTATGGGAGTGGCGAGCAGGCTCCTAATATAATATAAGGCAGCTTCACTTACCATGAAGTGCCCAAGCGTGGTTGTATACCTGGTAACTTCTGCTGAAGCCTGTTGTCTGCTACTTGGATTATCTGGACTATTGACCCTTGCATTACCTGCCTACGATTCTGCCTGTCGTTTGATACTTGGATTATCTGGACTATTGACCCTTGCATTACCTAACTACGATTCTGCCTGTCGTCTGCTACTTGGATTATCTGGACTATTGACCCCTGCATTGCCTGACTACGAATCTGACTGCCTTCTTCTGTAAGTTTGCCTGGATTTCTGACCCTGCACTGCCTGACCACGAGTTCGCCTGACCCAGTTTACTGTATTACTCTGAACTTTGTTTTGCCTTTATTGCAAGTGACTTTTGTATGCCTTCTGCCAGTAAAGATCATCTGTTCCTTTACTCTGCCTTTGTTGTACACACTGCTGCAGTTAGTTGTGTTCTGTGTGACTGGTGCAAACACCAGGGTCCTGACTCTGAGAGTCAGCAGTCAGCAATATTGAGCTAATTCCTAGTCCTCTATCAGCTGATCCAGAGGATCCACATCCTCTGGTCATAACAGTGGAGTGTATATGTGGAAAAAAGTAAGGGCCTATTTGCCATTAAGCGGTGCAGTTATATGTTCTAAAGCCATTTTTGGCGTGTATTAGTGGCAAAGAAAAATATATATTTGCCGTTAAAAGGTGCAGTTATATGTTTTAAAACCCTTTTTGTGCATTAGTGGCACAAAATAAAGTATTTGCCGTTGTGTGGTGAAGTGAAAAAATTACAGCCCTTTTTGGCATTTATTAGTGGCAGAAAAATATATATATTTGCCATTCAGCAGTGCAGTTATATGCTCTAAAGCACTTTTTGGCATGTATTAGTGGCAAAAAAATATATATTATGTCACAAATTGTAGGGATAAGTGCAGCCCTAAGCTCCACCCACACCACTATCCCTACCTATTTGCACAGTCCGTCCTAACTGACGGTGTACAACTGGGCGACGTACATGCGGGGGCTTATAGGGAGGAACATAAGTGGAGAAAACAACAAAGTTAGGACAGAACACACAGAAGCGAACACTAGGCAGAACACAAAATCAAGGTCAAAACTCACCTAGGTCAGAACCAGGAGATAACGTCAGTACCAGGGGAAACCCCAAAATCAACATCAAATACAAGCCGAAGTCAGGAGTCAGGAGTTCACGCAGTACAAAGGGGTAACACAGGATCAAGAGTCAAATTCAAGCCGAGGTCGAGTATACATAGTCACAAATGCAGGCAAACGCTAGTGAAGTTGAAAGACCAATCACAAGCAACCTGTGGCCAGCAGGCTGCCTGTTAAATAACCCCAACAGATGAGTCACGTGACATGACCAGCGTCACATGACTCTCATCACGCACCTAAATGCAGCTGAGCACCGATTCATTCCTATCGGCACTCAGATCCCCTGCTGCTCGTTGCCTAGGGGATGGAGAGCGCCGGCCAGCAAAAGAGGCGCGCGCGGCCGGGTTCTCCCCTCCCCGCCGTCACAATGGGTGCGAGGACACCGGGCCGTGTCCTCACTCGACACAGACAGGGTGCCAGCGTTGCTGCAAGGAGAGCGCGCGTCACCGGATCCCCTTTACAGTACCCCACCTTCCACAAGGAGCCACCGGACCCATAATCACTGGAATTGGTTTATCTGGGTGAGCAAGATGGAAACTTCTCACCAACCTAGTAGCATGCATTTTACTTGCTGGTACCCAGGATCTCTCCTCAGGGTCGAAACCCTTCCAGTGAACTAAATACTGCAATGAAATGCGAACCTTTTTCACATCCAAGATTCTAGAGATCTCAAATTCTAGTTGACTGGCAACCTCCAATGGTGACAGAGATTCCTGTGTAAGGAATACAGGCAACACATACTTTTTAAGTAAAGCCTTGTTGAAAACATTATAAATACAAAAGGAATTAGGTTCTCGTAACTTAAAAGACACAGGGTTAATGATTTCAATAATTTCATAAGTACCAATAAACTGTGGTGCAAATTTATTCGAAGGTACTTTCAGAGACAAATTCTTGGTACATAACGACACTTTATCTCCCATCCCAAACTCTACTCCTCGAGAGCGTCTTTTGTCTGCATTACCCTTTTGAACCTTCTGGGATTTTTCAGGTTCAACTGAACCTGTGCCCAAACTGGGCACAGTTCTTTGACCACTAAATCAGCTTCATGAATCTGAGAGTAAGATGACGAAAATGAAGTAAATCGTGGATGAAAACCAAAATTACAAAAGAACGGAGACATGCCAGTAGACGAGTTTACCCGATTATTAATGGCGAATTCAGCCAAGGACAGATGTTTGACCCAAAGATTCTGGTTGTCAGAGACATAACACCTCAGATACTGTTCCAAAGAATGGTTTAAACGTTCAGTTTGACCGCCTGTTTTAGGATGAAAAGCCAAAGAAAAAGACAAGGGGATATTACATTTATGACAAAAAGCCCTCCAAAACCTTGAGACTAACTGAACGCCTCTATCCAAAACCACATTCTCCGGAATCCCGTGCATGATCTACAAACAGAGATGCCAAAATCTTAGCATTGGGCAATTTTGACAGAGGAATGAAATGTACCATTTTGCTACTATTTTAAACCTTTCAACGCTTACCCATACAACTGACTTACCCTCCGAAACCGGTAGATCGGTGAAAAAATCCATGGAAATATGGGACCAAGGTCTACTAGGGATGGGCAATGGTCGTAATTTACTGATTGGCCAGCACCTAGGAGTTTTGGAACTGGCACAAAACCTAACATGAGTATACATATGAATGGACATCTCTAGACAGGGTGGGCCAGCAGTAATATCTGGATACTAGCTCCTTGGTGGTAATAATACCCGAATGTCTACTTAAAACAGAATTATGGCACTCACCCAACAGTCGGAGGCACAAATGACCAGGGACAAACAATTTATCTTTAGGGATTTGCTTTAGAGCCAAATGTTGTCCCATAGTAATTTTGGTTGTCAAATCGGAGGAGATCGAGGCCACAATGACACCTGCTGGCAAAATCGGTTCTGGTGGAGTATCAGGAGACTGAAATGCATAAAAACTTTGAGATAGGGCATCTGATTTGACATTTTTACTTCCTGACCTGAATGTAATACAAAACATAAAGCGTGTGAAGAACAATGCCCACCTGGGATTCAAACGTTTAGCAGATTTCGAAAACATCAAATTCTTATGATCAGTAATTACAGTAACCTGATGTTGAGCCCCCTCCGAAAAATGCTGTCATTTCTCAAAGGCCCATTTAATAGCAAGTAATTCACGATTACCAATGTCGTAATTTCTCTCCGTAGGGAAGAATTTACGAGAGAAAAAGGTGCAAGGCCTCAGTTTAGTGAGAGTTGATGATCCCTGGGAGAGTTCGGCTCCAACTCCATCCTCAGAGGCATCAACCTCAACCACAAAAGGCCTTTCTTGATCTGGTTGATGTGGCGAAACCAACCTCGCCACTGGGTTTTGGAGAGGCCTGTTTTTCAGCCTCTTGCCTCAGGATTATGGCCCATGCTAACTTTTAAACCCCTGAACCTATTCAAGTGGATTTTGGATAGGTTTGTCCCCAAGTTATACTGTTTAAATTGATGTAAGTTATATGTATGGCCAATGTAAACTCACAAAGTTGTAACAATTTATAATAAGTGTAACTTGTCAGCTTGGGAGGAAAATGCTGGGTGTGTTTCTATTGTGCCATTGTCCCATTGTGTGTTTAAATGGTGATGTCTGTCCTGTTGTCTGCACATGTGTATTGGTGACTTCTCTTTGTCTTGAGAGATAATTGGATTACGCCTCGGGTGTCTCCAGGGCAGAGAGGAGGAAACCATGATGCATTGTGGGGATGTATTGTCTCTGTGTATCCTACAGTGCTGCATATCTGTCCTATGTCACAAGTCTTCATTCTGGTCCCCTAGGGGCGTGTACACCAGATGGGCTTGGTTGTTTTATACCTCCCTGTGGGCGGACCTGTAATTGCAACAACTGTAATAAAAAACAGGCTGGGTGTGCCAGCACCTCAGACCACTGCTAGACCCTCAACACGGAGCCTTGTCTCGTTATTGGGGGGATCCGCTGTATGCTGTTACAGACTGATTGCCAGGAGTGTAAGCTGATTCCTGTTTGTCTGCTAGCAGCTATTCGTGAGGCACCAGGATGGAACCAGCAGTGGAGTACAGATACTCTGTGGAGGAATTTGACCGTATGATGTGGTTGCGGCTGAACTTCTTCGGACCCAATTCAGCTGAGAAATACGTGAAGTTCGTGAGGAGTCTAGTGTTCAAGACCCTACTATACCGGGCAGAAGGTGACGGTCAGCTGCCACGTTGGGTGGACCTCCACCGGAAGTTACAGTTGCGGGACAGAGAGAGCTCAGTCTCCCCTCCCCAGCGGCAGAGTGTCCAGCAGGGAATCGGGAGCCCAGTCTCCATTCCCCAGCGGCAGTGTGAATTGCAGGGAATTGGGAGCCCAGTCTCCATTCCCCAGCGGCAGTGTGAAGTGCAGGGAATTGGGAGCCCAGTCTCCATTCCCCAGCGGCAGTGTGAAGTGCAGGGAGAGGAGAGCAGCGTCCTCCCTCCCCAGCGGCAGGCTGAGTTACAGGGGACAGAGGTAGTTGTTCCTGCCCCCCAGCAGCAGAGTGATATGCCGGGAAGGCAGTGTGAAATGCAGGGAGAGGAGAGCAGCGTCCTCCCTCCCCAGCAGCAGGCTGAGTTACAGGGGGCAGAGGTAGTTGTTCCTTCCCCCCAGCAGCGGAGTGATATGCCGGGAAGGCAGTGTGAAATGCAGGGAGAGGAGAGCAGCGTCCTCCCTCCCCAGCGGCAGGCTGAGTTACAGGGGGCAGAGGTAATTGTCCCTGCCCCCCAGCAGCAGAGTGATTTTTTGGGAATTGGGAGCCCAGTCTCCATTCCCCAGCGGCAGAGTGTCCAGCAGGGAATAGAGAGCCCAGTCTCCTTTCCCCAGCAGCAGGACACTGTATTGGGAGCGGAGACGGTCGGTCGCCCTCCCCAGCGGCTGGAAGTATGTATGGGAGAGGAGCTCGTTACCCCCTCTCCCCAGCGGCAGCTTAACACACCAGGGGGAGATAGTAACCCCCACAACAGTGCAGATGGGACCGTGGTCTCTGCACCTACAGCACAGGGGGTAGAGACAGTCGGTCTCCCCCTCCAACAACCAGACTCTAAGCCAGGGAGCAACACAGAGACCGGGAGTACCAGCTTCCAACATAACCTTGGTGGACTCACTGGACAAAGACAGGCTACAAAATGCAACAGGTCCAGTATTGGGTTGTGGGTGGGCTGCCAGACTAACTCAGGTACCGACCGGCGTGAGGTCAGGTATCTGGTTAGTCTTCCCTGGGGGGGGAGATGTGTGGCGAAACCAACCTCGCCACTGGGTTTTGGAGAGGCCTGTTTTTCAGCCTCTTGCCTCAGGATTATGGCCCATACTAACTTTTAAACCCCTGAACCTATTCAAGTGAATTTTGGATAGGTTTGTCCCCAAGTTATACTGTTTAAATTGATGTAAGTTATATGTATGGCCAATGTAAACTCACAAAGTTGTAACAATTTATAATAAGTGTAACTTGTCAGCTTGGGAGGAAAATGCTGGGTGTGTTTCTATTGTGCCATTGTCCCATTGTGTGTTTAAATGGTGATGTCTGTCCTGTTGTCTGCACATGTGTATTGGTGACTTCTCTTTGTCTTGAGAGATAATTGGATTACGCCTCGGGTGTCTCCAGGGCAGAGAGGAGGAAACCATGATGCATTGTGGGGATGTATTGTCTCTGTGTATCCTACAGTGCTGCATATCTGTCCTATGTCACAAGTCTTCATTCTGGTCCCCTAGGGGCGTGTACACCAGATGGGCTTGGTTGTTTTATACCTCCCTGTGGGTGGACCTGTAATTGCAACAACTGTAATAAAAAACAGGCTGGGTGTGCCAGCACCTCAGACCACTGCTTGACCCTCAACACGCAGCCTTGTCTCGTTATTGGGGGGATCCGCTGTATGCTGTTACAGATTGATTGCCAGGAGTGTAAGCTGATTCCTGTTCGTCTGCTAGCAGCTATTCGTGAGGTTCCAGTTTGGAGTGCTATTTTGTATCCAGTTCGGGAGTTTGGTGTTCTGCAGTAGCTGGGCCTGTCTCTCAGAAAGGGGCATATCGCCTAAATGGATTTTAACCCCTTGTCTGCTGAAACGGTCCGTTACAGTTGGATTAACACAGGAGCATTAATAAAACACCTCTTGAGTGTTTCAAAAGCTTCTATGGCCTCTGAAAACCAATTAGTTAGATCAGTCCTCTTCTTGGTTAGGTTGGTGAGTGGCTTAGCAATAATATAATTTTTTTTTATACATTTTCGATAATAATTTGAAAGCCCCAGAAAACGTTGTAATGCATTCAGAGAGGAGGGCTTCACCCACTCCAGAATAGCCTGCACTTTCCCCAAATCCATCTTAAAGGATTGGGATGTGAGAATATATCCCAAAAATAGAATTTCCTGTACTACAAAGGTACACTTTTCACTTTTAGCGAATAGTTGGTTCTCTCGAAAAACCTCCAGTACCTGTCTTTTTTTTATTATAAATAAATCTTTATTACTTTTTACAGACATTACAAAAATTGTTCAGTATTCAATTATTTATGCGCAAAAATCCCAACCCCCCTCCCTTTGCGTGCCGCTTGCTCCCTCTCAAAAAAATTAGAAGAAAAAAAACAAAAAGTAATTCTTCTCTTCCCCATCTCCAGTCTCCCCGTCCCACCAACTCCCCCCGTCCCCTGATCCCCACTCTCCTTCCCCAAAAACTACCTATTTTTATTTAGCCATTTCTGCCATATCCTAGCGAATCTATATTTTTTCTTATTATCTACCAAATGAAATTCCTCACTAGCGAGCGAGACTCTGGTGGAGCTCTCCCATTCTTTAACCGTGGTTGCCTCCCTCCCTCCTCCCAGTGTCCAACAATACATTTGCTGGCCTAAAATAAAAGTTTAGGGGGGCGTGGCCAGGAAGCCAAGGAGTATGGCCGCTTGAATCCAGAGCTCCTGCTCCAGCAAAGTGTATTAACTAAGCAGAACCCTCACCAAGCTCGCCACAGTGCCAACATCGGTGCCGATCGGTACCGGTTACATCCCTGATGATGAGGAGAGGGAAGAGAGGCATCAAGAAGCAAGGGAAACTAGAGTTTTTCTTCGGTCAAGACCGAGACAAAGATGGCGCTGGCACACGAGGCTCGCAGGCGTAACCCTCCCCCTTCCCGACATCTTCGGCGAACGCTTCTTCCCCCTGACCATCCGATGATGGCAGCTCGACTCACCGGAGCCCTAAGGGTTCACCTCAGCACACAGAAACGGGTGAGAGCATGGTGATTGGCAATACGGGGGTTGGATCAGGGCGAGAGGTGCCTGCTTCAAGCAGCCGTGCGGGGCAGAGATCCCCTACTACGAGCCTGGCAATGCAGAGGCCCAGGCTACAGGACCCGGCTACAGAGGTCCACGAGACCAGCGAAGCCCAGGACCTCCATTGCACTGGGACCCTTAAAGAGGGGCTTCTTAAGTTCCCAACGGACGACAGGCCAGCGTCCAGTGTTTTACTTAAGGACATGTTTTTAGCCTTTAACCACTCGGTCACCTCCCATATGTCACAGCTATTAAAGCCTCTTCAACAGGACGTTACAGACCTGAAAAATAGAGTACAGCATGTCGAACATAAGATGGGCGAATTTGCAGAGTCGCACAATAGCCTCATAGACTCGTATGATGTACAGTCTGAAGAAATCGCATACCTCAAAGCGAAAGTGGCAGATTTAGAGGACTGTTCCCACAGGAACAACCTGAAACTACGGGGTGTACCAGAATCAGTTCCAGCAACAGATCTGCAGGCTTATATTAAAAGGCTAATTACAATTCTCCTGCCTAACAGCACCGAACAAGACCTCATTATAGATCGGGCGCATAGAATTGCTAAACCGAAACATCTTCCTGATGATACACCTCGGGACGTTTTAGCCCGCATCCATTTTTTCCACATTAAAAAGGAAACCCTGATGGCAGCAAGGAAAGTTGATACCTTACTGGATCCATACCAACAGGTGAAGCTGTTTGCGGATTTATCCATAGCAACCCTTCAGCTACGTCGCACGCTTGCGCCCATCACTGTGGCACTGCGATCACATTCCATCTTATACAGGTGGGGATATCTAGTAAAGCTGCTAGTCCAGAAAAACGGGGTGCTAACAGTTATCCGCTCGGTGGAAGAAGGGAAAGTTGTGCTAGCCAACTGGAACATTTCAGTGGATGATGTCCCTCCGGTAAACCAACATCAGCGATTACCAGATGAAGGAGAGTGGCACCGGGTTGAAAGTCGTCGCCAGAAGAAACATCGCTGAGAGGTTCTTCACATACCCTGCTTTCAGCAGGAGCGGGGACATGTTCTACCTGTTAGGATTCTCCAGGTGTTAGGCATGACTGTTTTCCCCCAAAAAGAATCACAAGGGGTTTTGAGTTTTAACCCTTGTGCTACCTCATTCCTGCCCCATTATTTGGGCAGTAAGTTTTGGTTCATTAGGTTATTGTTTTTATCCTTTTATTATCTTATTTTTCCTAGGTCGGGTCATTTTTTCACATTACAGCTGAATATTTTGCATTTGATGTTGTATGGTTCCCTCCATATTATCCGGGCATCTTCTCATAAGCATATCCTTACGTACCTAGATGGTGCTTAAGCTAGTCTCATTAAATGTCCGAGGCTGGAACAGCCCATATAAGAGGAGGATGATGTGGAGGGAAGCCCTCTTGACTAAATGTGATATATTTTGCGCACAGGAGACACACATTGTTGCAGCAGATAAGGAGAGGTTGAGACAACCAGCTTTCCCGACAATAATCCAATCTCATGGCTTGAGTAAAAAACGTGGTGTGATGCTAGCGATTAAAAATTCAGTTGCTCATAAGGAGAAAAAAACGGTGGTAGATGAAGGGGGTGGTTACATTATTCATGTATGCTGTATTAATAATATCCCTTACACACTGGTGGGAATATATTCCCCGAATGTTCGGACCCTGAGGTTTTTGAATAGAGTTTTCAAAAAAGTTCAGTCCTTGAAAGAAGGCAGTGTTATAATTTGTGGGGACTTTAACATGGTTCTTGATCCGCTCCAAGACTCCTCCTCTGTCACAAGAATTAGCCCTGCCTCTCTTGCTCCGTCACTATTGGCTAACTCCTTGTTTGATATATGGCGTATTCACCATGCATCGGAGAAGGATTTTTCCTATTACTCGCCTGCACATAAATCCTACTCCCGCATTGATTTGATCTTAGTTGACAGAACCTCCTTGGAGGCATCTAAAGGTTCCTCCATAGGGACAATTACTTGGTCGGATCATGCCCCAGTATCTGGCAGAAGAATTAATTTCCCCTCCGAACCCTTTGTGGAGGGCTAATGAATTTATACTAGCTAATGACAAATATCATCTAGAGGTATCGGCTGCACTAGTAGAGTACTTCAAATTTAATGCTAACTCGGGACCAGACCCCTCGATAGTATGGACGGCCCATAAGGCATACATAAGAGGAATATTATTGAAACTAGGACATAAACATAAGAAATTGAGAGAGAAACACCAGACCAACCTCATAGCACAAATTCAGTCTACAGAAGCACGAAACAAGTCCTCTCCCTCAGTTGAACTCTCTGATAAGCTCAGACTCCTTAGACTTCAACTAAGATAAAGTTACTTGCATTCCTATGAGCTCTCGCTCAAAAAGACAAAGGCCAGGTATTATTCGCAGGCTAATAAGGCAGGGGAATTGTTGGCAAGCAGGGTAAAAGCAAGAGCCCTTAAATCAAAAATACAATTTTTATGGGATTCCTCTAAGTCACACAAATTGTATGACCCAAAAACCATAGCTAATAGATTTATGTCTTATTACTCGCAACTATATAACTTGAAGGAAGAATCAGGTTTTATCCCCGTCTCCCCAGATGATATTGATAATTTTCTGAGCACCTTAACAATTCCCTCCTTAGATGAAGTTCATTCCCTCTCTGATCCTATCTCGCAAGAAGAGATCTCCAAAGTAATTAAAGGTCTGCCACATAACAAAAGCCCAGGACCAGATGGTCTCCCAAACTCGTATTATAAATTATTCATGGATAGTCTACTTCCTCATTTACATGCAGCCCTGTCTCGTGCCATGACAAAAGGGAAAATGCCTAAAGAAATGCTAGAGGTGGTCATTGTTACTTTGCCCAAGCCAGGGAAGGAACCTTCAATTCCACAAAACTTCCATCCTATCTCTCTGCTTAATGCGGATCTGAAAATCTATGCAAAGATTTTAGCGGCCCGCTTGGCGGATATTATCCCCACTCTGATAGGCCCAGATCAAGTAGGGTTTGTGAAAAGGCGTCAGATTACAGACAATTCCAGGAGAATCTTGAATCTAGTTGATTTTGTGAACCGTACAAGAACTCCGATGGTATTGGTCACATTGGATGCCGAGAAGGCTTTCGACCGAGTTAACTGGTCGTTTATCTTCTCGGTACTCCATAAAATGGGCTTCCCGGAGCCCATATTGCAAGCCATTCGGGTTCTGTACTCTAGCCCCTCGGCTCGTGTATTGGCTAATGGAGTGTTGTCTGATCCATTTGCGCTGTCTAATGGCACGAGGCAGGGTTGCCCCTTATCGCCACTGATATTCATATTATCCCTGGAACCCTTGGCACAGGCAATCCGCCAAGAGACAGAGGTGGCAGGGGTTAGTATTGGGGATAGGCAGCACTGTATATCCATGTACACAGATGACATAATTTTATCATTCGCAAATCCTAGAGTGTCTTTGATGAAAGTTATGAACATCATACGTTCTTACGGAGCCCTTTCATAGTACAAAATAAATTAAAGTAAATCCCAAGCCCTCCCACTAGGGATCTCAGACACAATATTATCCCAAATGAAAAAAGAATTTGCTTTAGATTGGCAGGAGTCTTCAGTTCAATATTTAGGTTTTAAAGTAACAGCCACTCCCCAAGAATTGTATAAGGCAAACTTCCCACCTCTTCTGCAATCACTCCAACCAGAGCTTACCCATATGGCCAAGTCAAAATTATCCTGGTTGGGACGTATCGCGGCGTTTCAACAACACACACTCCCGAAGTTATTATATCTGTTCCGTACTATCCCCATTCCAGTTCCGGTGTCCTTCTTTAACTCAGCTAACAAAATGTTAAATGGCTTCATCTGGAATAAGACTAGGCCGAGAATAGCGAGAAGTATTATGTACAGGCATAAAAGATCGGGGGGTTTAGGATTGCCCAATATTTATGATTATTTCCTAGCCTCTAGAATCAACCAACTTAAGGAGTGGTGGAAAGGAGATGAGGAGAAACATTGGGTGCATATTGAGCAGTCACAAATCCCAGGACGGAACTTGCGGGCCCTCCTCATGGCTGCACTACATGAAAGCTATTTGGGCATTCAACCTGCATATTATGTCTCCACTTCCCTGGCTTTATGGAAAACATATCATGATAAAAGTACATCCACATTGATATCATTGGCGCACATTACCCCAATAGAATCTCTCCAATACTTTTCCACTTTTCTTAACTTGAGAGGATGGAGAGACAGAGGGATTAAAACAGTAGCAGATCTTGTGTCAGGATCAGCCTTAAAATCGTTTGACATTATCATGCGAACTTTTACTATTCCTCCTAAAGAAGTCTTTTCGTATCTTAAAATAAGACATATTTTAGGGAATAACCCGGCCTTCAGTCTTAGAGGTCATACTCAGCTATTAATTAGATGGTCTGCAGCAAATTCAGTATATTCCGGAATCAGATTCCTATATATGTATTTAGGGGACAAGGACAAGTTTCTCAAAACGGCTCCACTACTGGCTTGGGAGGCTGATTTGAAGAAATCATTCACTCTAATACAATGGAAAGATGCAAATAAAATCGCTACCTCAACCCTTAAATGCTCCTCACATCTGGAAGCTTACATTAAAACTACACTTAGATGGTACTTTACCCCAGTTAGGCTACATGTGTTTTTCCCCAACGTGAGTGTGCATTGTTGGAGGGGATGTAGTTGTAAGGGGACATTGCTACACATCCTGTGGTCCTGCCCGAGGATTTATGCTCTTTGGAAGCAGGTATTTACCAGGATCTCTGGGATCGTGGGTCATCAGATCTCTCCGGAACCAGCTCTAGCCTTACTTCTTATAGACTTAGACAAATTCTTGTCCAAATACAGGGTCATTGTAACCCATTTAGTGATTGCTACCAAACTAGCAATCACAAGAAATTGGAAAAGTGATAACATCCCCAATATAAGTGAGATTATCGGAATGGTAGATACGACAAGATCATATGAGTATATGCTAGCGCATCAGACCTTCCAAGTGAATCATCACAATCAGGCATGGGAACCCTGGAGGGGTCTGGGCCCTGTGATATCAGAGAGACTGGGGATAGGTTAGTCTTTCTCAAAAGGAAGTGACGTTGATAAGGCTCTGATTAGCCGAACCCTGTGGGAGTAAGCTGAATTATGATACATTTAGTGTGCACATGTATTTTAATGTGATTGGAAGACTTGACTCTGAGTTTGTTTTGTTTTAATTTTTTGTATTATTTGCTGTTTTACATTATTTGCTGTTTTATTTATTTACTTTATAGATTCATTCGAAATGGATATGCTCTCCAATATGACAATGGTTTGCAACGATTTTGTTTTCTCTTTCCTTAAAAGAAAATGTGGAGTTACTTGCTTGAATCTCATTGTAAGGTCTGGCAAATGTATATTTGTATTTTGAGCAAATACTCTGACAATAAAAATCTATTGAAAGTAAAATAAAAGTTTAGATACTTTCTCTCGATGTTGGGGAGCATCCACACCATCCATCACCCCCAAAATACATTTTTCAAATTGCCTTGGCACTTTACTCCTCTATTTTTTCATTAACCTTTTCTCAGTACTCTTGGATTTTTACATATGTCCATAATACATGTATATCGTCCACTCCTACCTCACCACATTTTTGACAGGAAAAGACTTTAGACTTGTAGCACTTCATTAACAGCTTGGGAGAGTAGTAGAGATGATACAATATATTAAATTGAATAATTCTGTGGGAAAGGTTCCTAGAGATCTTATTTTTTGCCTGTATGGCCAATTCCCCAAAATCTTCCCGTTAAGGGTTTAGGTCCCTCTGCCATTTGTTCATTAAACTATCGACTGCTCTTTTCTTAGTCTTTTGGTGTAACAAGCATTGATATATTCTTGAAACCAGTTTCTTCCCTGATGTTAATTTAGTAATATTAACTAAAGGCTGCGGTAGGGCAATTATTTGTGTTCCTTTACCTAGCGACTTATTCAGTGCTTGTTTTAGTTGAAAGTAATAAAACCTTAACTCTATATTTTTAAGTTGACAATTGTCCTTAAGTTTTTCATAGGGAATTATATCCCCCTCTTGCCATACCTGGCCTAGTTTATATATTCCATGTTTCCATCAAATTTTTTGTTCAATCATCTTTAATTCTATGAGATAAGAATTATCCCACATTATGGTGTCAGCATGGAAACCACTCTGGGACCACAATTCTCTTACCTCCTTCCAATTTTTAGCCATCAACTCAAATAGAGGTATCTTATTACATTCCTGTTGCGTCAGAATACCCGCTTCCAGTATTTGAAAAATATTAAATTTTTCCAGTCTTTTATTAATCCCTATTACATTCTTATATCTTTGCATGTTACACCATGATATCATATTTTTTATATAACCAGAAATGAAATAAAGTTCCAAATCTGGTACTGATAATCCACCCTCCTTCTCATGGATGCACAATATTTGTGCCTTTATCCTCGTTTTTTCCCACGCCATATTAAATCCGTTAATAAACTAGTTATTATTTAAAAAAATATTTTGGGGATTATCACCGGTGTATTCCACAAAGTATAATTGAGAGAGGGTAATAAACACATTTTCCCCAGAGAGATACGGCCAGCCACTAAAACATACAGTCTCTTCCAGACCTCTATTTTCTTCCTAATTTCCTGTATTTTTGGGACCACGTTCATCTGTACGTAGTCCCTGGGGTTTGGAGTAATCTGAATGCCCAAATATTTAACAGGTTTGTTAATCATCTTAATTTCCAACAAACCCGGTCTGAAGTTATTCAGAGGATCAATCGGGATACAAGCTGATTTAGACCAGTTTATTCTAAGACCAGTATGTTTACCAAACTGGTCAAATACTTGAAAAATCTTAGAAAGTGATCCATGTGAACCCACAAACAGCATAATATCATCTGCATATAAAGCAATTTTTTTCCTCGTGAGTACCATACCTGAACCCCACAATTTCTTTGTCTTGTCTGATCATATCAGCGACCGGCTCCATAACTATAGCAAATAGCAAAGGAGTAAGGGGACATCCCTGTCTAACCCCTCTGCCAATGTATATGTTATTGTAATATTCACCGTTTACTATCACCCTTGCAGAAATTTCTGTTTATAATAACTTTATCCAAGAGTCAAAGTTATCACCAAATCCCATTTTCCTCAAAGTACTAATCAAAAAAGTCCATTCTATGGTATCAAAAGCCTTTGAGGCGTCTATAGTTACAATCATCCGTTCTCCGCAATTTGTGGGTTCAAGCTGGGTATTCACGAAATATCTCATGATGGTATCAGTTGTTGTTTTCCCTGACTTAAACCCTGTTTGATCCTCATGAACTAAATCCGAGACCTCGCCCCTAAGTCTAGTTGCCAAAATCCTAGCTAATATTTTATTATCAGTATTAATTAATGAAATAGGACAATATGAGTCCATAGAAGCTGGATCCTTTCCGGGTTTTAATATAAGTGTAATTAGAGCTTCTTGCAGGGTGTCTGGCAGTTTCCCTATCTGCTTCGAGGTCTCCCACATCATAAGAAGTTTTGGTATAAAAATTTCTTTATATTGGGCATATACCTCAAACGGAATACCATCTATTCCTGGGACCTTGTTCTTTGTTATCCTAGATAGCATGTCATTCACTTCTAAGGGGGTTAAGGGATCTTCAAGGGACTTACATTGATCTATTGTTAGCCTAGAGACAGTAATTTCATCCAAAAACTGTTGTATTTGTTCCAGCATTTATTTATCTTACTGCTATAAATATCTGCAAAATATTCTTTAAGCAATTCTTTTTTGGCCATTTGTTCAGTGATTTTATGTCCCAATTCATCAACTAGACAGTGAATATATATATATTTTTTTTGTTTGAGCTGCTACCAGGGCCGCTAACTTTTTTCCCGGTATATGTGCATATATGTAATTATCCCTTACATTATACAGTAGTGTAGCTGATAGGTTCCAGTGCAGGGTGTTAGGTAGTGTGATAGGTTCTGCTGTCCATACATACATGCTACAGACATAGTGCTGTGATGTCACAAGTTCACAACAATACTTAGTGCACCAATCACTAATATGTAGTCAGATCTGCTAACATGTGAAGTTGCACGTATTGTGCCAAAATATGCGCATCATTACTTGTCATTTTGCGCAATTGCAAATATATTGGAGCACTATCTGCATATAAAGCTATTGTAATGTTCTGCCATGCCAACCATTTTCTCCAGTCTCAGGAAACTTCTAGCAGCTTGAAAAATGTAGCAACAGTGACCCACACCTGTATTGCGCGTGCAATACGCGCATATTAAATTGCCAATTTTCGCAATCAAGAAAATAATGTTGAATTTGCAAATTTGAAAATTTATGACGAATATTCCCCCAAATATTTGCAAAATATTGCAAATTCGAATATTGCCCCTGCCGCTCATCACTAATAAGGAGTTGGTATGTAATGTGGCACCAACCTTTAATCCCTCTATGTCCAATGATAAATGAATATGTTGTGCTAAGGCAGGCATGTCCAAAGTCTGGCCCGCGGGCCAATTGCGGCCCGCGGCCAGGAGTAAAACGGCCCCCCAGAGGTTTGATTGAATCGTTGGTATTCCGGCCCCCTGCCCCTCTCACCAGTCACCGCCAGCTCACCGGGAGCCCACAGCTTACAGGAAGAGGCTGCATCAGCAAAGGCCAAATCTCGCGGCGACGTCCGAGATCACGCGAGATTTGGTCTTTGCCTTCACAGAGAAGGAAAGCCGAGATCTCACAACGTCCGAGATCTCGCAGGATTTGGGCTCAGGGAGAAGGAAAGCCCAAATCTCAGATGTCACGAGATCTCTGACGTCACGAGATCTCGGACTTCGCGAGATCTCAGCTTTTTTCTTCTCTGTAGTAAGGCCAGAATATATATGTCTTACAGAATAGGTAGGATTATCTTTGTTTTACATTGTAAATTATGGGAACTATCTTATAAATACTACAGTCTACACTATGAGGCCCATATCCAAAGAGTTCTCCTCACAGTCTATAGATTGCGCCCTTCTCAGGTTGACCTCTCTGATTAGGTCAGTTACATAAATGGCTAGGCCAGGCCAGAAACCTAATTCCTCTGTCTTCTTACAGATTAATTTTCCTAACTAACTGCACATACACTATCTCACTCTGACTGAATGGCCAGGAGGATGGCAGCAAATCCCCAATACAGTTCAACCTCAACCTTGTTGCATAGTTTTCTACACAGAACCTATAAGAGAGAAAAGGAAACATGTCTTAGCTCTAGCAGCACACACAGCACAAGACATGTATGTTACATTGCAGCTTTTCTCTGCAAGTACATGCAAACAGTACAAAAAACAGTATAAAAACAGAATATATTAAGCGGGTTGTGCAGGCAGTATATGGTATATTGATGACTTATCCTCAGGATAGGTCATTAATATCTGATTGGTGGGGTCCCACACCTGGAACGCCCGCTGTTCAGCAGTTTGAAGAGGAGGCAACGCTCCATGCCAGCTCTGCTTCCTCTTCATTATACTGCATGTTGTCTCTATTGCAGCGGTGAAGGAAAGAGTACTTGTAATTACACTGGGCCTCCAAAACTTTCAAGACGATGGGCAGTGTAATGAAGGGGCTGACTCCTTGGAATCCCACTGATCAGATATTGATGACCTATCCTGACAATAGGTCATCAATATATACTGCCTGGACAACCCCTTTTAAGATTTGTTTAACATCACACATTTTAAACTCTTTGTTCTCTAGAAGTATCCTAGTGGGACACAACAAGACACCACAGCTTACAGGAAGAGGCTGCATCAGCAAAGGCCAAATCTCGCGGCGACGTCCGAGATCACGCGAGATTTGGTCTTTGCCTTCACAGAGAAGGAAAGCCGAGATCTCACAATGTCCGAGATCTCGCGGGATTTGGGCTCAGGGAGAAAGAAAGCACAAATCTCAGATGTCACGAGATCTCTAACGTCACGAGATCTCGGACATCGCGAGATCTCGGCTTTTCTTCTCTGTAGTAAGGCCAGAATATCGGTCTTTAAGTTCTTCCCCTGTATCTCAGCTCTGATTTTTTTTTGGAAGCCAGGGTCACAGAGTTGTGGGTGGCTGATTCATTTACCCACCGTTTTAGTCACACGTTTCATACATCAGGTGCCCTTCTCTTTGTTTATAGGAGTTTTCCTGTACGTTTATATTGGTGGCCTATCCTTGTACCTCCAATGTTGGAAGCAATTGGGAGCAGTGCTACAGCAACTTTACTAGTTCCAACCACTACACAGGAGAAAGAGCTCAGAATTTCCAGCACCATCTGCAGCTATAAAAAGTACTGGAAAACCCTTTTAAAGTGTTGCTGGATTTTTTAAAATATTTTTATATGTCCCAGCGACATATGAAAGGTTTTCATTAGTGGGGGTCTGAGTGCCCCCACTGAACACTATAACAAGGAGAGTGAGGCACTCACATTAAGTTGCAGTTTGTTGAGGTCTCCTACCTCCACGGTCACATTACCCCCAGAGGATATTTATACAGTGTGAAGGTCCCAAATGTAGAAGAAAAAATGTATTAAAACATTTCTGGCTGCGTTCTAGCGCTGAGTTCCAGGTCCAAACATCATAATCAAAGTCATCACCAATTAACGTCGCCTTTCCTTCTCCCTGCGCCTCCACACTTACAGCCACAAGGCCAGGGCGACCATAAGGGCTATTGAGCCTATTTAAGTCTATTGAGGAAAAAAAAAATACACACTTGCAGGCTGGGCTGTGAACTAAAGCAGAAAAGGGGGCATAATCCGAATCAGTGGTAGCAAGCTGTCATACCCTTCATTAACCCCTCACTGTACGTCACTGGGCTAGAATCTGATTATCTGATTGTGCTCCTAGTACTCTCTACAAATAACTTCTCCTTATCTGGCCAATTTTTATAATGGCAACTACAAATAAGAAACGAAAAGTTGACAGTGAGGGACGCCGCTTCCAGGACAGGTGGAAAGTGGAATATTTTTTCACTGAAATACGGAATCACTGTGTTTGTCTAATATGCCAAGAGACTGTGGCTGTTAATAAGGAATTTCATGTCAAGAGACACTACCAGTCGAGACATAGCACATACGACAAGCTAACAGGGCGCAACCGCAGTGACAAGGTGAAGCAACTTGAAGCTGTTTTAATGTCACAACAGCGATTTTTTACAAGGGCCCGTGAGTCAAATGAAAATGCCACAAGGGCTAGCTATGAGGTAGCAACGTTAATGGCTAAAAATTGCAAATCTTTTGCTGAGGGTGACTTTATTAAAGAATGCGTTATGAAAATGGTGCAGAATATCTGTCCCGAGAAGAAGTCAGAGTTTTCCAAAATTTGTCTGGCTCGTAACACTGTAGCACGGAGAGTAGAAGAAATTTCATCAGATATTAAGAGACAGTTAACGTCAAAAGGAGTTGATTTTGACTTCTTTTCAATAGCCTGTGATGAAAGCACGGACCTCTCCGACACAGCTCAGTTGCTGATTTTTCTGAGAGGGGTGGACGATGAAATGAATGTGACTGAAGAGCTACTTGACCTCCAGAGCCTTAAGGACCAAACAAGAGGAACAGATTTATTTGTTTCTGTTAGTTCTGCCATAGATGACATGAAACTGCCTTGGAACAAAGTTACTGGGATTTTTACTGATGGGGCACCTGCCATAGCTGGTGAACGAAGTGGATTATCAACCCTAATCTGTAACAAGGTGATCGAAGAAGGAGGCAAAGCTATTAAACTGCATTGTATTATTCATCAACAAGTTCTCTGTGCTAAACATCTCAAATATGATCATGTTATGAAATCGGTGCTAAAGACCATTAATTTTATTCGCTCTAGAGCCCTGTGCCACCGCCAGTTTAAACAGTTTCTACTGGATATCCAGGCTGAATACGAAGATGTTTTATATCATAACGATGTAAGATGGCTCAGTCGAGGGTCTGCACTGCAGCGATTCTACTCTCTCAGAAAAGAAATTGGAGAATTCTTGGAAACAAAGGGACAACCGATGCGAGAACTATACTGATCCTATTTGACTGGCTGATTTAGGGTTTCTAGTCGACATAACAAAGTATCTGAATGTACTGAACACGAGTCTTCAGGGCAAAGATGCAGCGGTGAACCAGCTTTATTCACACCTCAAAGCCTTTGGAACAAAGCTGCAACTTTTCCAAAAGCATTTGTCAGAAACACCGCCCAATACCATTCATTTTTCAGCGTTGCAGGAAATAATGAACAGTTTTCCACAGGATGATATCAGTGTGCAAACGAGCAGGTATGCAGCAGACATCGTATCTCTTGCTGGGGAGTTTAGACGGCGCTTTCAAGATTTTGCAGCTATTGAAAAGGAGATCACCCTTTTCTCCTCTCCATTCTCTGTTGACCCCGACGATGCTCCAGATCAGCTGCAGCTCGAGCTCATTGACCTGCATTGTGACAGTGAGTTACGCCGTCACCAACAGCTCTCTCTTGTGAACTTTTACAGCCAACTGGATAAGAGCCGTTTTAAAGAGATTCGAACATTGGCAAAGAAAATGCTGAGCTTGTTTGGCTCAACATATTTGTGTGAGAAGACATTCTCTGTTATGAACCTTAACAATAATCGCATGCGGACAAGACTAAGTGACTCTCACTTGCGTGATATTTTGCGCATCAAAACCACAGCCTTTGAACCAGATCTAGCCTATCTGCTGCAGTCCAGATCTCAGTTTCACCCTTCACATTAGTGCAGCAAGATTTTTTTCAGTTGAAATGAATACATTGTAAAATCTCAGTTAAAGGGAACCTGTCATCAACTTTATGCTAATCTCACTGAGGGCAGCATAATTTAGTGACAGAAATGCTGATGTCAGCGGTGTGCCCCTCATGAGCGAAAAGTAAGTGGTTGACGAGAACCAGCTGTCACGGCCACGGTTTTGGCCGTGACTCCTTGGGAGCCGTATACAGTTGCCCGCGGTTTGGGTTGTAGTGTCAACCGCAGCTTGAGGCATAATGTTGTTGGCCTCAGGTGCAGTTGCCGCGGACAACAGCTATGTGTGCGGTTTCCTGGGAGTTGTGTGCGAGTATGAATGCACTTTGGTATGTCTGTGTACACTCTGTGTTATGTCTGGTGTGCACGTACATCTTCCCCTCATTGTGGTTGCCCGTGGCAATGTTTGGTCGTTGTTGTACATGTGGTGGCAGTGTCCCAGCCTTCGGGCTGACTCCCTGGACATGAGTGCCACCCATGTCGTTGCCTGCGGCAACAGCCACAGTGTATGTGTTGTTTGGACACTTTTCCTTTTTATGTGTGTTTCCCTTCTTTGGTGCTGGAAAGGTTAACTCCCTTCCCAGTGTGTGTGTGTGTGTCTCACTGGGTGTGTCCGACTGTGGGGTGTGGCTTCTTGGCCTATAAAGCCTCACTGCTTTTGCAGGTCTGCAGGTTGCTTCAGCCATGCTTAGCTGAAAGCAGCCTCCTGTCTTTACTACCTGCCAGTAAGAGCCACCCCTGTGGTCATAACCATAATGTCTCATTAAGTTTATGTTTATGTTTTCCTGTACTATTTAGTGCTGCCATGTATCTGGGTTCCGGTGTGTGGATGAGTTTGTGCTGACTAGGAGTATATAGAAGGATTGCGCTGCAGGAGAGAAATCTTATTTGTGTGAATAAATGTTCCTTTTATCAGTCTTCAACCAGTGTGAACACAGGCCAACCTCACAATCCGACACTGGTATGGAGACCTGTGGTGTAATAAAAAGCGCACTATGGTGTAGCAAATTCCAAGCACTTAACGCACCATGTGAATAGATTATACTCACAGGATTTCCAGTGGGTAAATGCGTGTAGAAAACTGGATGGTATCTTCAATTGGATTCTGCTGAAAGAAGAGAACTATAGCGTAGTATGTAGTGACACTTAATGCGCCTGCAACAAAATTCTACTCACAGAACTTCACTGGTAAAGTGCATGGAAAAATTCTCTGCGGAGTCTTCACAGACAGCTGGGCAAATGAAACAGGCACGAATCAGGACACTTAGGCATGAGAAATCCTAAAAACAGTCCAGCAGATGAAACGCTTCTACACCTAGATGGCAATGAACCACAGCTTCCAAAAAGGACTAGCAGGTAGGATGGATACGCACCAAAGGGTCAGATAAAAAATTATTTAATAAAAGCCAATAAAAGCCAAAAATTACAGCTTTAAAACATATATTAAAAATCTCTGTAATGCCCGACCCGGGTTTCGCCGTGATGCTTCGTCTGGGGCGTCTGGGTCCAACGCCCCAGACGAAGCATCACGGCGAAACCCGGGTCGGGCATTACAGAGATTTTTAATATATGTTTTAAAGCTGTAATTTTTGGCTTTTATTAAATAATTTTTTATCTGACACTTTGGTGCGTATCCATCCTACCTGCTAGTCCTTTTTGGAAGCTGTGGTTCATTGCCATCTAGGTGTAGAAGCGTTTCATCTGCTGGACTGTTTTTAGGATTTCTCATGCCTAAGTGTCCTGATTCGTGCCTGTTCCATTTGCCCAGCTGTCTGTGAAGACTCCGCAGAGAATTTTTCCATGCACTTTACCAGTGAAGTTCTGTGAGTAGAATTTTGTTGCAGGCGCATTAAGTGTCACTACATACTACGCTATAGTTCTCTTCTTTCAGCAGAATCCAATTGAAGATACCATCCAGTTTTCTACACGCATTTACCCACTGGAAATCCTGTGAGTATAATCTATTCACATGGTGCGTTAAGTGCTTGGAATTTGCTACACCATAGTGCGCTTTTTATTACACCACAGGTCTCCATACCAGTGTCGGATTGTGAGGTTGGCCTGTGTTCACACTGGTTGAAGACTGATAAAAGGAACATTTATTCACACAAATAAGATTTCTCTCCTGCAGCGCAATCCTTCTATATACTCCTATACAACGGACTTTTCCCACATTGTCTTTGGATTTGCAGCGCTAGAGAGGACGAGTATTTTCTACAGAGACTTCATTTTATTTTATTTTATGAGTTTGTGCTGACGTCTGTCTGCTTTGTGGACTTCAGCTTTCCTGCACACGGACCGAGTCAGCAGGGCTGTGGCAGGTGGCTGGAACTAGTGCAGCACCTGCCATATACATAGGCTGTTTATGTTTCCCCTTTTCCAGCAGCTTGGCCGTTGAGACTCCTGCTCCTCCGTGCTTAGGAGGAGTGGGTTGTCTTACTCAGCTCCTAGCTTAGGGCCATCTTGAGGGCTATCAGGGACTTCTAGGTTCCGGAGCATGAGCCCTCCTACCATCAAGGTTGGCTCATGTAGCTAGGAGTCAGGGTCAGGTTAGGGATGCGTTTAGGAGGAGACCTGCTCCCTAATCCTGTCTTCTTGGTCAAGCAGCCATAACATCACCTGGCTCCACACGGCTGAGGATTTCCCCCATCCTCAGCCGTGACACCAGCATCATAATCATTACAGCCCAGGCCTTGAAAAGTGTCAAATCTACCTGAGAAGAGTCCTGGTTATTCCTAATCTCCTGCTCTCCCTGACCCTCTGCTGATGATTGTCAGTTCTCTCCTAGACAGAAAGGGAACTAGGTAGAAGCCTGTCAGTCATCAGCAGGTGGGCAGGAGAGCAGGACTTCATGACTAACCAGGACTCTTCTCAGGTGGCCGGGACTCTTTTCCAGGTCCAGTCTGCAATGATTGTGATGTTGGTTCTCGGCAACCACTTACTTTTAACTTATAAATGACAGACCGCTGAAATCAACTCACCTGTCTTTATTCTGCCTTTAGTATAGTATGGGCGGAATAAAGTTGTTAACAGGTTCCCTTCAATGTCAGTTGGTCAATCAGTTATAAATATATTTGAACATATGAGTATACTTGGTGTTATGTTCCAGTTCACATTTTTGGAATTTAAAAGTTGACAGACAACCTTGTAATGTACTGTTTCCGACATATTTCTGCCTCCTGTTTTTTATATTGAAGGCAGAGTGATTTAACACCTGTTTAGATTTGTCATCCAAGTCACAAAATGAAAGGTATGCCGTTTTCAATAAAATTTGCATAAAATAGTTAATTTGCATGTAATTTTAATGGTTCAAAGAATGTTGGGCAAAATGGTCGGCCCTCGCACATGTGCACTTTATCAAATCTGGCCCTCCTCGAAAAAAGTTTGGACACCCCTGTGCTAAGGGTTCCAAGGCCATAATGATTATAAGGGGAGACAAGGGGCAGCCCTGGCGGGAACCATTGGTAATGTGAAAGCAATCCGATAAAACTCCATTGACAAAGACTCTTGCTATAGGGTCAGAGTACAGGCCTTGTACTGCATTAACAATAGGACCGTGAAAGCCCATTGCCCTTAGAACAGAAAATGCAAACAACCAATGGAGACGGTCGAACGCCTTCTTGGCATCTAGTGTAACTGCCACCAGGGGAAGGTTTTTAATTTCCGCCATATTAAAAAGATCAAACAGCTGCCTCGTGTTGTCTGAGGCCTGTCTGCCCTTTACGAACCCGGATTGGTAATCGTTTACTAGATGTGGGAGGATCGGGATAGTCTGTTAGCAATCAGTTTGGCAAAAAAAATAATATCTGAATTAAGAAGGGAAACGAGTCTGAAATTTTGAGGGGAGTCCACGGGTTTCCTGGTTTGGGGAGTTTAACAATCAATGCCATCAGCATATCTGGTAAAATCTGGCTTTTAGTTTGAGTAGTGATTTATTGAAGTCTCTATAGGAAATTTCTCAATTTGTTCCTTTCAGTGCGGAGTTCCACTCAAATATTCGCTGAGGGTTGCTTTTTATTGATGTTTTCCAATTGTGTCATTTTTTTCAAGGGTCAACGCAATTTCTTTTTCTCTTCTTTTCTTTTCTGTGTGGTTTATTTTAATGAGTAGACCTCTAATGAAGGCCTTATTTGCCTGCCAAACTATGAGTGGGTCAGATACTGATCCTGAATTGAATTGGAAATATTCCTTTATAGCTTGTAATATCTCAGGTTTACATTTAGAATGAGAAAACAGGTAAGTATTGTTTTGCCAGATTGGGGCTGGGTGGGCTTGAAATAGTTCCACTAGAGTTAGCGAGATGGCGGCATGGTCGGACCATTGGATTAGGCCAATAGACGATTCAGTGGAATGTAATAAGGGAAAAATAGGTATAATCCCTCTCTTGGCTGTGCTGTGCCCGCCAGACATAAGTCAGGCCTTCGGAGTGAATGAAGGAGGCTATGCGAAAGGGAGATCGTCTGGAGGGATTCATAGAGTCAAGATTAGGGTCAGAAAATGTGTTGAAATCCCGCACATTATCAGCTTTCCCTGCTTTACCTTATGAACTTGTCTTATCACCTTATGCAAGAAGGATAGTTAGCATTCGTTGGGAGCATAAACATTCACTAGCGTGTAGACAACGTTGTTCACTGAGCATACCAGAATTATGTAGCTACCTCTCTTTTCCGAGACCTGAGAGATTGGAGAGAAGGAGACAGCATTCTTAACAGCTATGAAAACCGCTTTAGACTTTTTCAAGTTATGTGAATGAATAATAACAGATAAGAGGCAGTGTCTAATATGGCAGGCATCTGCCTGCAAGAGGTCAGACAGAGTATATCTGCACCAGTAGACAGCACCTCCCTCCACAAATAAGATTATTTCTGTGGGCAGTTAAGCCCCTTGGTGTTAAGGGAGAGAATTTTCAATCCCATGGGTAAGGTTGAAAACGCAAATTGCAGTTGCTGTAATGCCCTAGACAACCTGTAGAGGTGTGGTTATACATTAAAATGCAATCATAATGGTACATGGAAATAACACAAAACAGAATAAAAAAAAACAACTAAAATAATAAGTTGATAACTAAAAAACGCTGTTGATGGCGAGTTGGGGTAAAAGTTCCATTTTGAAGCCAGGAGACTGCAAACAAATTAAACTAAGCAGAAAACTAGACCAGAGAATGCACCTGTAAATAACAAGATGCTGCAACCAGCAACACAATCATCCTCCTCATCCGTCACCTGAGAAGGAAAAGAACAAGAGAGGGTAGTCTAGCCTTCCGCCTTCAAAAGTGGTGAACCCTTAGTATGGCAAAGAAAAGGACTGAGCTATATTTTTGAAGGGGCTTGGTATATATACAAAGGATACTTGAAAATTGTGTCACACTGCTGTCCTCCACCGACAGACCATGGGGATATACCAGATGGACTAGGAAGGATCCCAGGCAGATGCTACTTGTGTGGAGAAGAAGGGGGAAAATGTTGCCTGTCATGTCAAGGAATATTAGCCAGTTCAGGCTCCAATATAGGAAGTTTCACTCCTGAAGCATAAGCTTGCCATCTTCAAAGGTGTGAACCACGTGAGTATGTCCATCCTTGGAGACAGGCAGCTTTACCGGGTATCCCCATTTGTAAGCAATATTGCAATTGTGAAGTGTCACTGTGATGGGTAGTAAGGAGCAGCGTTGCCGCAGGGCAACCTCCGATAAGTCTGTATAGAGACGTATGGAATGAAAAGGCGAAGGAAGTGTACCTGCTTTCCTGGCTGCTACCATCAACGCCTCTTTAGTGGGGAAAAAATACGGGCCAAAGTGTTCCTTGGTATTTCTGGGCCTATGTGTTTCGGTTTCAGGACCCTGTGGACCCTATCTACCATTAGATCCTGAAGAGTCAGGTGTGGCAGGAGAGCTAGAAAGATCTTTTGCATATAGGGGGTAATCTTGGAATTGGAAATCTCCTCTGGAATGCCACAGAACTTAATATTATTTCTGCGTGAGCGGTTCTCGAAGTCTGCCATTTCCAGTTTTCATGCTTCGACTTCGTCTGCCATGTCGTTATGGGCATCAATGACAGCATTTTGGGAAGTGGCAAATTCAGACATTTCTGCTTCCATGTGCAACATTCAATCCTCTACAGCTTGTACTTTGGTGGAGATAGGAGCCAGTAACATGGCCAAATCATGGTGTAAAGAAGATTTTAGGACTAGGAACATTTGTTTTAAAGTATCTTTAGATATGGGTTTTTCAGAGGCGGGAAAGTCCAAAAAGGAGTCCACACCAAGGCCTACATTGGTAGAATTTGTATAAAGAGAACCAACCTGAGATATGGAGGTATGATCCATGCACTGTGGGCTGCACAATGGGGAGATGTCATCGGTTCTTGCGCCATCTTGGATGGATTTGCAAGGTACTTCAGGATCTCTGATGTCCTTCGGAGTGGGAGGTAAGGAGGGAGATTTGGTATGCGGGAGAAGTGAGGATTCTGGAGGAGGGGGAGCCGGTGCAAGGAGTATGTGCTGGAGTCAGCTCACACACTGGTGAAGAGGGCACAGTGTTCTCTGGGTTGCCGGTGCCATCTTGAGTCCTTCCCCTTTCAAAGTATTTTTCCAAATTTTCACTGTTGAGCTGAGGAAGTTGCCTTTTAGTCTTCCCCATGTTGTTAGGGTCCAGATCTAGAAGCCACTGATCAATTTTAAGTGACAGTGGTGGAGGGTGTGCTGTGCTCTAGTCGCTGAGGTGCAGGAGCTGTGTACTCAAGCAGCCATCTCTCCCTAAGGCCAAGCCACGCCCCGTCAATTTTGTTTTTAAAACAGAAAGATGGCTTTACCAATGTCTGATTAAGATTCTTTACAAAGTAATTCATTCCATACGCTTTGCTTTTGATTTTAGCTCATTTGAAATTTTGAATCCTATCCGCAAATCACAGACAAGTAGGAACACCAACTACCTTTAACACTTCTTGAAGACAACAAGTCAACAGATGCCTACACTTTTGAATTAATTTCCCATGGGACAGTTTCTTTTAATATGAAAAAATTGCTCAAGTGATACAGACTGAGTTGATTTCTGGAGAGCATTAAAACTCTATTCACAAAGAGAACCCTAAAGACAGATAACCTGTCAAAATTTGTAATGGGGTAATTTAGCATTTCACAACAGAATAGAAAAAAATACTTAAACTCAAACTTAAAAAAAAATACTGACAGATTTACTAATATGGTTTACAATCACGATAGCATGAACCTAGTTGAGACAGGTAGAAGAGTACCAAATTTATCACAGTATTTTTTTTATATATATTGATATTTCTCTGCTCCAGAAGTCAGACAAAGAGGTATAAGAGAGAATAGCCTGAGAGTTATAAAAAGTTTATTTTATCTAGGTCCTGACAAGGAGCAAAGAGGAAGCAAGGGAGCTTTGACTAAGGTTCCTTCACACACAGCAGATTTTGTGGCAGAAAATTCTGCAACTGAAAACCAGTTCCTTTAATTTGAATGGGGCAGCATGCACATGGATTTCTGCAAACTCCAGTCAGATGAATGGAACTGACTTTCAGTTGTGGAATTTTCTGCCACAAATTCTGCCGTGTGTGAAGGCACTCTAAGAGTGAATCAGCGAGGTTTGAGCGCTACTTAAATCTTGCTCTGATATTGCTGAATGCCACTTATTAGTCTTCCAAACTGCTTCTTGTGTATGTTTGATTACTCTGCGCATGTTGTGAGTATTCTTGTTTTATTTGCTACCCAATTACTCTTTGCCTTCTCCCTCCTGGCTACTGTTTTTGAACTCAGACTGTTTGTTGACCATTCTCTAATTTCATATGACCCATAGTTGCAATCAGGATAATATAAAACTTGAACAATCTCTCCAACTTAGCAGTTACTCTTAACTTAGGGCTCTTTCACACCTGCGTTATTGTCTTCCGGCATAGAGTTCCGTCGTCGGGACTCTATGCCGGAAGAATACTGATCAGGATTATCCTAATGCATTCTGAATGGAGTGAAATCCGTTCAGGATGCATCAGGATGTCTTCAGTTCCGGTACGGAACGTTTTTTGGCCGGAGAAAATACCGCAGCATGCTGCGCTTTTTGCTCCGGCCAAAAATCCTGAAGACTTGCCGCAAGGCCGGATCCGGGATCAATGCCCATTGAAAGGCATTGATCCGGATCCGGCTTTAAGCTAAACGTCGTTTCGGCGCATTGCCGGAGCCGACATTTAGCTTTTTCAGAGTGGTTACCATGGCTGCCGGGACGCTAAAGTCCTGACAGCCATGGTAAATGTAGCGGGGAGCGGGGGAGCAGCATACTTACCGTCCGTGCGGCTCCCCGGGCGCTCCAGAGTGACGTCAGGGCGCCCCAAGCGCATGGATCACGTGATCACATGGATCACGTCATCCATGCGCATGGGGCGCTCTGACGTCACTCTGGAGCGCCCCGGGAGCCGCACGGACGGTAAGTATACCGCTCCCCCGCTCCCCACTACTACTATGGCAACCAGGACTTTAATAGCGTCCTGGGTGCCATAGTAACACTGAACGCATTTGGAAGACGGTTCCGTCTTCAAATGCTTTCAGTACACTTGCGTTGTTACGGATCCGGCAGGCACCTCCGGCAACGGAAGTGCATGCCGGATCCCAACAACGCAAGTGTGAAAGAGGCCTTAGGTGCAGACAACTTTCTGCAGATTTCCCTGGTAATCTGACTTGACAGTGTTATCTAGCTGCTCTGTGGCTTGTGATGTATACTGCTGGTATCCTTTAAGCTACAGTATAGTTGCTGAGAGCTGCTCTAGAATCCAGTTGGTTGTGACACTTTGCTGCCAATAATTTGCATAGGGACCACAAGGTCATAACTTCTCCTCTTATACTCTGACTGCTTCAACATTTTAGCTTTAGTTCTGACTGCTACATACCTGGTCTGTGCATACACATAAAACCTCAGATTTGACAGATTACTTTAACGGATTACACAAAAACGGATAATAATCATCCCATTTGTATCCATGTTTTTTTATTTTTTTTTATTATCCATTATTTAGGTATCCATGTTTTTGGTTCCCCCCCCCCCCCAGTTCAGTATATATAAAGGCTGATTTTACAATTCTTTTGCAGGCTAAACAACTTTCTTCTTGTAGTTGAAATAATGTTGCCAGCCCAAATCTTATTTTCATTGGATTATCTTATTTTGAAAATGAAACACCAAAGGAGGCTTCAACTGTGCCAAAGAAAACAATATCGAGTATATCCTATTACATCTGCTAGAATGACATGTTGAACGTATGCAAATTTGTATATCTTGAACTTAGAAGCCAACCAGACAAATTAGTGGAACAGTTCCAAATGAGTGTGTCGACTTTCGATTACCTAGCTCAAAGACTGTCTAGACAACTACACTGAAGGGACACCAAATTTTGATGTAGCAAACCATCTAAAGAAAGACAGATGGTGACTCTGAGGTAATTTTGTTTTGGTTTATTACAATATGTATTATTTTGTATTATATGTGGTTATAGCCTCATATTTAAAGAATTCTGAATCTTTCAATGTTATGTTATGTCTTTTCTATATATTTTTCTTGAACAGTATTTCCATCTCTGTGTGAAAATCTTCAGATCTTCTCCCATAGAATAATAAACTAATCTCATTGCTCCAAAACATGACACTGATTCCTTGATGCCCCAATACAACCATAACCATTTTATCCAAACTGTAACTTTTCACTAGTGATGAGCGGCAGGGGTCATATTCGAATTTGCGATATTTCGCAAATATTTTGTAGAATATTCATTGAAAGTTCGCAAATTCAAAAATTTGAGATTTTTTTTTTTTACTCAAAAAATCGGAAAGGTAATGATTGTGTAATATGCGAATTTTCGGAATTCGAATTTTCGGATTCAAATTTTTTATTGCGAATTTTTCAACTTACAACTATTAGACAAAGAAGATTATATTACTATATTAGCTAAATTGCTCTATTCGATTTTTTTCGAATATTCTCTATATTGCTATAACTTCGTTTTTTCGAATATTCGTAATATTCTAAAACAAGAATATATAGCAATATAGCGAATATTCAAAAAAAACTAATATAGAGCAAAATTTGCAAACACTACTACTCCTAAAGTCAAGTATATTGCAGCCTTCTTATTGGCCCACAAGCTAGAAGCAGTGAGGGATCATGTGTACTGATAAAAAAATTAAAATAATCGAAAAAAAAATAAATCGGAAAAAATTTGAATATTCGAAATTTCGAATATATATAACTATATTTCAAATTTTCGCGAATTTTCGAAGTACCTATATTTGCGATAAAAATTCGAAATTCGAATATTCGTGATCAACACTACTTTTCACAATCACATTTTCTCTATTGGTTGACATTAATTTTTTTAATGACTTTTTTTAAGCTACAATGCCAAGCACAGTCACTATACTGTTAAACAAAACATGCAATGCAACAGCTCACTGCAAACCAAATAAAGTACAAAATTGCATCATAATTGCATATGCTATACTAATAAGTTAGAGATGCTTGGCAAATCGTTTTGTACAAAATTATTTGAGCCTGTCTGTCGCACGTCAAGGCGATCTCTAGTTAGACGGGTTCCTAACACTAAATTTTACCTGTTATGTGCCATGACGGCTATCATATAATTCAGAAAGTGCAGGTTCCACATGCATGCTGGATCCGCCTGAATTTCTGTCATTTTAGGTGCCAAAATGGCCTCCATTATATCCACGGAAAGCAGTTACCAGCATGCATGCCGGGCCCACTCCACACCACCCCTGGCGCCAAAAGGTCACCAAGGACTGCAATGAGAGTCCACACACTATCTCTCTCCTGGTGCCAGATGGCTTCAGTGAGTGAGGGGGAGCAGGCCAAGCTATATACTAACACTAATTAAAATCAGCCAATGGGGCAGACGAGCTGGTCAGGAGTGCACGACTAAGGAGGCAGCCACACCTCCAGCACAAGCTGCAAAGAAAAAGGGGGTCAGTCAGCACATCCCAAAGCGCAGGGGCACGTTGCTATGGCTGAGAACAAGACTGTTAAACAAAGCTCGTCTGCCCCATTGGCTGATTTTAATTAGTGTTAGTATATAGCTTGGTGACCTTTTGGCGCCAGGGGTGGTGTGGAGTGGGCCCGGAATGCATGCTGGTAACTGCTTTCCGTGGATATAATGGAGGCCATTTTGGCACCTAAAATAACAGAAATCCAGGCGGATCCAGCATGCATGTGGAACCTGCACTTTCTGAATTATATGATAGCCGTCATGGCACATAACAGGTAAAATTTAGTGTTAGGAACCCGTCTAACTAGAGATCGCCTTGACGTGCGGCAGACGGGCTCAAATAATTTTGTACAAAATGATTTGCCAAGTATCTCTAACTTATTAGTATAGCATTTGCAATTATGATGCAATTTTGTACTTTATTTGGTTTGCAGTGAGCTGTTGCATTGCATGTTTTGTTTAACAGTCTTGTTCTCAGCCATAGCAACGTGCCCCTGCACTTTGGGATGTGCTGACTGACCCCCTTTTTCTTTGCAGCTTGTGCTGGAGGTGTGGCTGCCTCCTTAGTCGTGCACTCCTGACCAGCTCGTCTGCCCCATTGGCTGATTTTAATTAGTGTTATTATATAGCTTGGCCTGCTCCCCCTCACTCACTGAAGCCGTCTGGCACCAGGAGAGAGATAGTGTGTGGACTCTCATTGCTGTCCTTGGTGGCCTTTTGGCGCCAGGGGTGGTATGGAGTGGGCCCGGCATGCATGCTGGTAACTGCTTTCCGTGGATATAATGGAGGCCATTTTGGCACCTAAAATGACAGAAATTCAGGCGGATCCAGCATGCATGTGGAACCTGCACTTTCTGAATTATATGATAGCCGTCATGGCACATAACAGGTAAAATTTAGTGTTAGGAACCCGTCTAACTAGAGATCGCCTTGACGTGCGGCAGACGGGCTCAAATAATTTTGTACAAAACGATTTGCCAAGCATCTCTAACTTATTAGTATAGCATTTGCAATTATGATGCAATTTTGTACTTTATTTGGTTTGCAGTGAGCTGTTGCATTGCATGTTTTGTTTAACAGTCTTGTTCTCAGCCATAGCAACGTGTCCCTGCACTTTGGGATGTGCTGACTGACCCCCTTTTTCTTTGCACAGTCACTATACAATGTAGGGTGCTCAGTATAGTCAGGTTTTACTAAGGAGTAATGATATACAGAACACAGAGGCGTATTGAAACTTCTGAGTAGGACCCCTTCCAGTGACAAATGACCTATTCTGAAGATAGCCCATCAATATAAAACAATCTAACAACCACTTCAATATATCTGATACCTACTTCATTATAATCAATGTGTTAACATTTTATGATTTACAGTCAGGTCCATAGATATTGGGACATCGACACAATTCTAACATTTTTGGCTCTATACACCACCACAATGGATTTGAAATGAAACAAACAAGATGTGCTTTAACTGCAGACTGTCAGCTTTAATTTGAGGGTATTTACATCCAAATCAGGTGAACGGTGTAGGAATTACAACAGTTTGCATATGTGTCTCCCACTTGTTAAGGAACCAAAAATAATGGGACAATTGGCTTCTCAGTTGTTTCATTGCCAAGTGTGTGTTATTCCCTCATTATCCCAATTACAATGAGCAGATAAAAGGTCCAGAGTTCATTTCATATGTGCTATTTGTATTTGGAATCTGTTGCTGTCAACTCTCAAGATGAGATCTAAAGAGCTGTCACTATTAGTAAAGCAAGCCATCATTAGGCTGAAAAAACAAAAGAAAGCCATCAGAGAGATAGCAAAAACATTAGGCATGGCCAAAACAACTGTTTGGAACATTCTTAAAAAGAAGGAACGCTCCGGTGAGCTCAGCAACACCAAAAGACCCGGAAGACCACGGAAAACAACTGTGGTGGATGACCGAAGAATTCTTTCCCTGGTGAAGAAAACACCCTTCACAACAATTGGCCAAATCAAGAACACTCTCCAGGAGGTAGGTGTATGTTTGTCAAAGTCAACAATCAAGAGAAGACTTCACCAGAGTGAATACAGAGGGTTCACCACAAGATGTAAACCATTGGTGAGCCTCAAAAACAGGAAAAACAGATTAGAGTTTGCCAAACGACATCTAAAAAAGCCTTCACAGTTCTGGAACAACATCCTATGGACAGATGAGACCAAAATCAACTTGTACCAGAGTGATGGGAAGAGAAGAGTATGGAGAATGAAACAAATTTCTCATGATCCTAAGCATATCACCTCATCAGTGAAGCATGGTGGTGGTAGTGTCATGGCGTGGGCATGTATGGCTGCCAATGGAACTGGTTCTCTTGTATTTATTGATGATGTGACTGCTGACAAAAGCAGCAGGATGAATTCTGAAGTGTTTCGGGCAATATTATCTGCTCATATTCAGCTAAATTCTTCAGAACTCATTGGACGTCGCTTCACAGTGCAGATGGAAAATGACCCAAAGCATACTGCAAAAGCAACCAAAGAGTTTTTAAAGGAAAAAAAGTGGAATGTTATGCAATGGCCAAGTCAATCACCTGACCTGAATCCGATTGAGCATGCATTTCACTTGCTAAAGACAAAACTGAAGGCAAAATGCCCCAAGAACAAGCAGGAACTGAAGACAGTTGCAGTAGAGGCCTGGCAGAGCATCACCAGGGATGAAACCCAGCGTCTGGTGATGTCTATGCGTTCCAGACTTCAGGCTGTAATTGACTGCAAAGGATTTGCAACCAAGTAGACGAAGTAGAAAAAGGCTCCGGCACCAAAGGACGTTTTGTGAAAAAATCCCGGTCTTTATTAAATTCTTCACCAAAATACAGGTACAGACAGCAACAGTGACACAGGAACCCACTGCTCCCCACGATCTACGCGTTTCGAACGGTGTCGTTCTTAGTCATGATCTAAGGCGTCTGGCGTGCACCGGGCTGAAATAAGGCTCAACCCCGAGACATCCGCCCACAAGGAGGGATCTCAAGAAACCAGGGTAAGTCAAAAATCAGTCCGGTGGACGCGAGACACCTGTGCAAACAAGTTCACCTGTGGCATAAACATTTCCATACCCGAAGTGCTACAACATATAATACTATATATAATACAATGAATAAAAATAGCAAAGTGTAATTACTCTACTCCAAAACAGAGAAAAAAACATATAGTTCTGACAAACACATATGCATATGATTCATAATTTGACAACCCAGCATGGTATAAATGCACTAATGTTGTTCATTGGGAACAGACAAACGATATATATCAAGGAAAAACATATCAGAAGAGAGAACTACATGTATATATATGTGTGTATATACAAACACATATATGCACATACGCAAGATTGATATAGAGTGAAGTTGATAATATTCCATAGTCCTATGTCAGTGAGGCCCAGATCCACCAAATTCTTTATGAAAAAATGAATGAATGAAATATTCAGCTAATCACTCTCAGCGAATTAACGCAAGGTGTGAACAGGCATCAAGGTTCATATGCAGAAACCAATCCGACATATTGTAATAATTATGGTGTATTCGGGCGTCACTGACAAGACTACCATTTCACCCAGAGTTTGTCTTCTATCCTTCAGATCCGTCTGTTAAGAGGACGCTCCATGTGAACTGTGTCATACTCTCCAAAGGACGGACTAGTCTATAAGGGAGGACTGGGCATGTTATTCCATTATAGTATAAACTTATGTAGCCCGACGATAGTAAAAAAAAGTATTAAAAAGTGAAAGTTTGATTTATGATTATTATTCTGTCCCATTACTATTGGTCCCTTAACAAGTGGGAGGCACATATGCAAACTGTTGTAATTCCTACACCGTTCACCTGATTTGGATGTAAATACCCTCAAATTAAAGCTGACAGTCTACAGTTAAAGCACATCTTGTTCATTTCATTTCAAATCCATTGTGGTGGTGTATAGAGCCAAAAATGTTAGAATTGTGTCGATGTCCCAATATTTATGGGCCTGATTGTAGGTCAATGCTGAATTAATGAATCCATAATAATCTATTGTATCGCATATTGTACCAGTCATAGAATTTACCACAAGATCTAAAATACTGTGCATGCTATTAAATGGGATTGACCAATAGAACAAAAGTCTTCAATTGCAGACTATCAAGTGCACACAGAATAGTAGAGTGTGCCTTTGGCATTCTACAGTAGCAGCAAAATTGAGAATTTTCTATTCAGTTGAAAATAGAAGATGATGTAATCAAGGCATCCAAAGAGCCTTTGTTGGTTGACTCTTTGTCTCTGATAGCATGGCAACTACAAACCAAGAAGATCGACCAAGATTAAAAGTTACAATTAATCAAATGTGCGATACATTTGCTGAATATTTTGATTCAGAGGATGGTTCATTACCATGGCAAGATGACATGATCACATTTTTTTGGGGTGAAATAACATGTCATTAATGAACAATTAATATCACTACTTCTGGACACTACTTTGATTTTAAAAGACATGTCTATTTAGCTCATAGAATACATTTTTAACTTTTTAAAAATATATTTTGTTAGATTCTATAAGGAATTATTTTTGGGAATCCAACAAATAGTGCCCTATCCTGAGGTTAGGTTATCAATAACCGATTAGTGGTTATCTAACATCTGTACCCAGCACTAATCAGTTATTCCATGTATGTTCCAGTACCTGAACTAGAACTTCAATGGAACAGGAAGCACAGCTCCATTCAATGAAAAAAGCAAAATATAGTGGCTCACCAGTCTCAATTTCTGGTATTAGGTGCACTGTTATCTGGTTGCCCCACAGCCCTTTGTAAATAGTTTATATTGAAAAATAGTAACAGGATCAGTAATTTAATACATCAATATATCCAATATCAACAATATTAAAATCAATTATACACTTTAAAACCAATAAAAAACCATAACAATAAATAAAAAGATAAAAAAATCAATTGGTTAGTGAATCGTCGGTCAATTATACTTATCTTCCCTACTCAAATATAGACATGATTCCTAATTAATAGGCTATATACACAATTAGAGAAAATAGGACCGCTTCTCAAATGATTAGGCCAGATGTTAAATAGTTAATGAAATTGTTAAGTCCAAAAAATGTTCTTTAATCCAAGAAAGAGATATAATATATTCAGATTGATCCAAATACTCTTAGTTTATCCAATAATCATGCTAATTCATCAAAATATCCTAAAATGTCCAATAGACAACACTTATGAATACCTATAAATAATGTAGCTTATTCCTGATTTTATTTCATTTGTAAATCAATGTTCATGATTGTGATAGTGATGAGCGGCAGGGGCAATATAAACGAATTTGTGATATTTTGCAAATATTTGGTAGAATATTCATGATATATTTGCAAATTTGTGAAATCGAGATTATTTTCTTGATCGCGAAAAATCAGTAATGTAATATTCACATAATGCACGCAAAATACAGGTGTGGGTCACTATAGCTACATTTTTCAAGCTGCTAGAAGTCTCCTGAAACTGGAGAAAAAGGTTGGCACGGCAGAACATTACAATAGATTTATATGCAGTGCTCCAATATATTCGTGATTGCAAAATCGGCACTAATGATGCAAATATTTTGGTGCAATACGTGCAACTTCACATTTTAGCAGATCTAACTACATATTACTGATTGGTGCACTAAGTATTGTTGTGAACTTGTGACATCACAGCACAATGTATGTATGTAGCATGTATGTATGGACAGGAGAACCTACTGTATCAGCTAAACTATATCACTATCTAACCTACACTGACTATCTCCCACTAACTATCTGTATTATATATATAAGCTAACTAAGGCTACTTTCACACTCGCATTTGGTTCGGATCCATCATGGATCTGCACAGACGGATCCACACCGATAATACAACCACAGGCATCCGTTTAGAACGTGACCATTTTTATTATATTTAACATTGCCAAAACGGATCCGTCTTGAACACCATGGAAAGTCAATGGGGGGCGGATCTGTTTTCTATTGTGTCAGTGAAAACGGATCCATCCCCATTGACTTACATTGTGGGTCAGGATGTTTGCCTCTGCATCGTCAGAACGAAATGGAGGCGGAACGGAGGCAAACTGAAGCATTCTGAATGGATCCTTATCCATTCAGAATGCATTAGGGCAAAACTGATCCGATTTGGACCGCTTGTAAGAGCCCTGAAACAGATCTCACAAACGGAAACCAAAATGCCAGTGTGAAAGTAGCTTAACTAACTAACTATCTAATGTAATGACACAGGAAAGCAGAGAGCACAGCAATAACACTGCTGTCTCTCTCAGATCTGCAAAATACTGCATACAAGGGATGCTGGAGAGGTTCTTATATACTAAAGGGGTAGGCAACTTTCCTATTGGTTGCTAGGGATGTTGATAAGCTCAGACAAAGACATTGCATCCTTCTCATTGGCCCACTTCTCATTTTACTGATGAAAAAAAAATCTAGAATATTCAAAATTACGAATATATATCACTATATTCTAAATATTTGCAAATTCTCGAAGCATCGATATTCGCAATTAATATTTGTGATTCTAATATTCGCGCCCAACACTAGTAATAAATAGAATTTACTTGATCAAAATTGCATATATAATTTCATTTAAAGATCACTCTTCATGATTATCGATATATATATATTATTTTTCCTTTCAAGGTGCATGTAGCATTATGATTAGTAACTTGAGCGATTGTTGTTACTATAGTATGGGTACATATATATACTATCAAGTTAGATTTTACCGCACTAATGTCTTCCCAGAATAGGCTTTCTGTTTGAGCACTTTGGTTTTGCTCTCGGCCGGATCACCTGGCTCCCCGTATGTAGGCTAGTGTGTTGCCTGTATTCGGCATCCCACGTGGCGTCTCACGTGTTGAGGCTTCTCGCTGGACTTCCGATACAGTGCGCTGTTTGTTGGATTATATCGGGTTCTCTACCCAGGGAATTCATCTTGCACTCATATGCCACAGCTATAGTGATACCGGGGATATCATTGGATATCTGGTTTCATTGCAGTAATCCAAAGTAACCTCAACACGTGGGATGCCGAATACAAGCAAGGCACTAGCAGACATACGGGGAGCCAGGTAATCCGGCCGAGAGCAAAACAGCATTTTCTCCTGTTACTCCTTGTGAAAATGAAAGGTTTGGGCCTAAAGTAACATTTTCTTGTAAAATATGTAGTTTGGGGGCTGTAGTTTCCAACATGCAGTCAGGTTTGGGGGGTTTCCACTGTAGGGGTGCACCAGGAGGCCTTCAAATGCGACATGGACCCAGAAAATTATTCCAGCAAAATCTGCCCTCCAAAAGCCATAGTGCTCCTTCATTTCTGAGCCCTGCGATGTGGTCACAAAGCAGTTTACCGCCATATATGGGGCAGTTTTCTCTAAACTGAAAAATAATGGTAATACATATTGTGGGTTTGGTTGTAAAACCTTGCTGGTTTAAGGAACAATTTTTCTAAATTTTTGCTGAATTTTGGATTTTTTTGTAATTAAAGATAAATTTTTTAAACTCAAATTTCCAATAACACGAAGTATAATGTGTAAAGACAAAACAGTCTCAGAATTGGTTGGATAAGTAAAGCATTCCAAAGTTATTACCACATAAAGTGACACATTTCCAAAATTTGGCCTGGTCCTTAAGGTGAAAAATAGCTTAGTCCTGGAAAGGTTAATGCTATGTAGTAAAAAGTGTGCTGTGTGAAGGAGTGATTTTCTAGTCATTTGCTAGTATAAAGAATGCACTGCTTGCCAAGCAGGATGACTACCAGATTACAGTAAAAGCTGGGCACAGTATAAGTCACCTTGCAGTTAGATTGTATACAAGATGGAACCATGGTCACTGCTAGAGATAAGCAGATTTTTCAAAAATGTAATTTGGTTGGTTCGCCGAACAGTTTGAGAAAATTTGTCTCGATCTGAATTTTTTCATGGTGAGAGCCTTTATAGTGGTGTAAAACACTGTGACTTGCAGTAACATGCATAGGGAGTCTGCTATGGTAGTGAAATAATACTGTGAGTCCGTATGACATGCAGATAACAGGTGTCGCTCTTAGAATCACTGCAAACTTCACTTATTTGGGCAGTCACGAGGCCAAAACTGACCAAATAACTCAAGTATGAACTCAACCTTAAAGGTCAAAGTAAGCGCCAAGAAAAAGCACACTCCTTTTACACCGTCGTCAGCTGATTCCACATAGATGTCTACAGAACCTGTTCTAATAAACGCTTATACAAGTAGAGCCCCCTGACAAAGTGGAGAGGGTGCCAGCAGTAAGTTTCTGTTGATGTCACTTATAATTTTGCTCTTCCTCTGATCCATCAGAACAATAACCCCCAAAAAACAGATCCTGTCTGTTGAGCATTCGCCTTCTCCTTGGTCAGGATTTGGTTAGTAATCCATCAGTATTGCTAATGCCAAAAATAAAACAAGAGTGGATCCATGGATCCACAACAGAGATGACCGAGTTAACCATTCAAGAACCTCTGGATTGCTGATCAAGACATGACTGCTAGATGACAACGGGACCTCAGGCCTCTGGCTGCGACTCTTGCTGCCACGCCCCCTTACTCTGCTGCGACCTGTGCCTGCGCCAGAAACATTTAGGCCACTGCCACTCCCCTGTGCAGGCCCTGGCACTTCTCTGTCTGACATACTGTTAGATCAAATAAAAAGGAAATTAAAACATCCCAAAAAAGTCTGTATTTTTCTCACTTCACCACACAACAGCTAATAAACCCTTTCCCCCCCCCAACTAATACACACAAAAAATGGCTTTAGAACATATAACTGCAGCACTGAACGGCAAATAGGCCCTTACTTTTTTACACTTATACACTCCACAAAAGGCTTTAGAAAATATAACTGCACCGCTGAACGGCAAATATATTTTTATTTTGCCACTAATACACGACAAAAAGGTATTTAGAACATATAACTGCACTGCTGAATGGCAGATATATTTTTATTTTGCCACTAATACACAACAAAAATGGCTGTAATTTTTGCACTTCAAAACACAACAGCTAATAAGCTCCTTTTATCCCCACCAATACAAGCCAAAAAATGCTTTAGAACTTATAACTGCACCGCACAAGGGCAGATAAGGCATGGAAATATTTCCTTGTAATGAACCCTGTTAATGCCTGTATCAAACAGCACTTGCACCCCAATAACAAGAACGGTTTGCTAGAATGACAGAGCTGTATAATGGCAATTTGGGTCACCAGTCAGTGCAGTAAGGTGTAATAGGATTGTTCCTATTACCCAGGCTGTAACCTCCCCTAGTGAACCATGTTTAACATAAATGTTGTGGAATGATTCCTCCCTATTCTTTCCCTACACCTTGAATAATCTTTCCCTGCACTTGTAAATAGTTTTTTTTAGCACAATGAAGTTTTTCCTAGCACTGTCCCTAGTGCCTGCTGACGCCTCTCCCTGCACTAAGTACACTGGAAAATGGCAGAATCCTAGTTGGCTGAGGCTATTTATAGTGCTGTGACATCACAGGGCTGGCTGGCTGCTGATTGGCTAAATGCATGGCATTATGGGTGATCCTTCCTTCCCAGAGTTCCTTGCTCTATGTGTTCACACGTGCAGCAGCCACGAAGCGTGAGGAAATTCGGATTTGGTGCGAATCAAATTTTTACTAAAATTTGGATCGAATTCCACTTCGTCAACTTTGATTCGCTTATCTCTAGTCACTGCATACTATTTTGAGAATCTAACACACTTCAAAAATGTCCGGTTAGAAGTATATATCCCCTTGACTAAATCCTCTTTTCCATTACAACTAATGCCAGAAAAATGCAAGAAAAAGCAAGTTAAACATTATAGTAATATTCAGAAACTTTGACAGAAAAAAACATTGGCAAAAAATTCTTACAGATGAATTTAAATATGTGTAAAATGTTGTCACAGGTAATTTGAACATTTGAAAAGTTTCAAACTGCAGGTAAATTCATGACATCATCTTGTCAGCAGTAATACCACATGATTCTACACAGCGCCTAGTGATTTAATTTTATTGGTGTACTTCACTCTTTTTTATGTCTGCTTCAGATTGGAAATGATATGAGCTTTTTGGTTTGTGCAGTGCAGATTGATTTCAAATTATTTGACCATTTCTTCACTTCAGGAGATTTTCAATCTTCCAAATTGGAATACCCATTTCTCTTATAGGTTTGAAGCAATGTAATGATTTTTAATTCCCTTTACTCAGCCTGTGTCTAGGCTTTCAATTTTATTTTAATCTTTTTTGCCCAAGAGAAATGTTTGGTGTAAAAAAGAAGAGAATAAGATACCAAAAAGTTTACAAACACAAAATATAAAGATTACATCCATGAAGATCACGTTTGCTTCTTTATATTTAAATAAGCACTATTTTCTCTGAGAAGAAAACTATAGAGAAAACTCTTATTGGTATAACAAAAGAACAAAACTACACTTATTCCAAAATGTTAGTACAACATTTTTCTGACAACAGTGAACAGTTGCAATTGCAGCTTCATATACACAAAGAGATGCTTTCACAGTGAATAGATAGTAGTCCTGAATGCCATGCTGCTGCTGCAAGTACTTGTTCTGTCTACTGTCGCACGTACAAAAAAGTTAAGTTGGTGTGAAAAAACTCACTAACATTTGCAAAGCATATACAGGTATAAGCCAGTTGGATAGGGTACTGCCTAATTCCAATTGTTATCAGAATAGAAATGAGAAAATTGATTAAGAATTCATCCCCAATTTCCCACAAAAAAATCTGATTTTAAGAAACCAGATTTTCAAAAGAAAAACCCATGTGTAATACATTTTTAACAGATATACACACTAGTTCTCCTTCTAAAAGGACAAGTGGACTGAATGTCCCAGTGTTACACATTAGACACCACGATCTGCCACCTGCTAACAATATTTTTTTAACCTGCCAAAAGATATGGATTGCCCAATGAACGAGCGTTTGCTTGTTCATCGTGCAATCGGAGGCAGTATTAGACTGCCAGATGATCATTAACGAGCATTAGTATGAAGCGAAAAATTGGCAAGTGTAATATAGGCTTTAGTGTTCTTTTCTTTTGGAAAGGAAAATTAATTTGAGTATCTTTGCAAATGCAAATTAGTTTTCCGGACAAAAAGGCAGCAAAAGGCAAGCCTGTCTCATACAGATTTGCTAATTTGCATATATTTTTTCACAAATGCTCTCAAATGCTTCTTCAGTAGATATGAGGCACTCCGTTTTTGCTATGATATGCCCCCATTGTCTGATAGGTGTGGGTCCTATCTCTGGGACCCACATGTACACATAGAACGGATCCCACAAAGTATCGGAGGGCGCACCGCGCATGTGCAGCCACCCTCTTTTCATTCCTATGGGAGTGCCAAAAATAGACAAGCCGCACACTCGTGTTTCTCTTTCTACTAAAGTTTATATTTATTTTCTCAAAATCTGGTTAATTGCAAATTGTGTATGAAATGTGCATAGTGATTAGCGCTCAAAGCTCGTGTACAGCTCAAGTGCCAATATCTTAGACTGAAACCAAACATGTAATCTACTGATCGCAATTTCTGCTTTCTAAAAACTTCTTCATTTTTCATGATAAGTGGTACATACCTTATGAGGATTATTGAGCGAATTGAAGTATCTAAATTGGACTTCAATCACAAAGCTAAATTTCCTCATGCTTCGTGGTAGCTTAATTAATTTTCCTTGAAATGGCAGTAAAATAAAGACATACTCACCTCATCCATTTGAGCTCGATAAGGCCATTGTGGCCATCTTGCTTGAAGATCTCGTGCAAAATCTTGTGTGCAGTGATGTATTATGTCACTACATTGGCCAGCATGATGACGTCATCACGCAACGTGCAATATTTCGCTCTGGATCTTCAAGCACGATGGCCACCGTGGCTCAAATGGATAAGGTAAGTGTATATATATATATATTTGTGTAAGGGGCTTACGGTAGTACAGTGAAGAGCCCTGGGAAAGCAGGGAATGAGTGCAGTCGGTTGTGGTGTGCCGAAACCGAGGATGAGGTAGGCCTGAGAAAGAAGAGGGCCTACCCAAGGAAAAGATATGGAAGAAATGAGTTGTAAATGAGTGGAGTGGTGGGAGGGTCAAAGCTCAGACCTCAATGATGCAGGAGCCAGGTAAGGGGAGTGCCCTAAATAGGCTGGAGGCGGACCTCAGCCCCTCCCACAAATCCAGGCAATCTGCCTTAATACTTGTGTAAGGGGCTTACGGTAGTACAGTGAAGAGCCCTGGGAAAGCAGGGAATGAGTGCAGTCGGTTGTGGTGTGCCGAAACCGAGGATGAGGTAGGCCTGAGAAAGAAGAGGGCAAAAATGGAAATAACCAGTTTATTGTAGCCAATTGATGTATCAATAGCTTAACCCGGAAAATGCAAATGTGATCGCACACTACATCCAGCACTCTGCCCTCCATGCTGGATGAGACATTGGTTTATATTTTGGCCAAAGCATAGTAAGCCACTCACCGCGTCAAGGTTGTCTCATGAGTGGTCCCTATGGTTAATAGCTTAACCCGACATGTTTTGGAAAGCCACTCTTAAACTCTTGTGTTGGATTGGGGAATGTATTGCGCGTAAGCGGATGACTCCCAGCGCCCCAATCCCCTGATGCCATGAGTGAGGATGTTGGCACTGGAGGCCGTGGACGTGGCTCCAATGCGAAAGGAGTGCCCTGAGTAGTTGGCTGCGTTGAGGCCTGGTTGTGTGAGGGATGACCCGACATGGGTCATGAAGGTGGTGGTGGTGAGTACCGAACCATGTAGTTGAAGTAGCGGTTGAGAGGGTAGAACTTGTGACGCTGATTGTGAGCATCCAGGACCCTGACTGGACACCATCTGTTGTGCGTGGGGTAATATGAAATGTTGACGGGTAAGTGCTGACTATTCTTGGAGTGAGGTAAGGACAGGATGTAGTGAACCATGTGTTTTGACAAGTGGGAGACAAGAAGACAAGGTGAGGTTCGGGTCGTGGAGGCTGTAGTGAATTTCCCGGAACTCAGGAATCCGTAGAAGGTCAAGTAAATGCCGTATTGATGATGGAGTTGGTATCTGTTTCCAGATGCGTGGCGTCCAGTAAGTCGGATAATGCTTTGAAGATATGATTAATTAGGGGTAGCCTCTGGGCTGGACGTGCGGGTTCCGTTTCCTGAATACCTCTGAGTATGGATTTGATCTGGTGCGAGGACATGAAGCTGATGTTATTGGGGTGTATGATTAGCATATGATGTTGAAATGCCAGTGAGATATGGTTTGATGGTGTTGTATGACATGAGTTTGAGGTGGCAAAAAGAAGCCAACCCCGGAAGAGACGTCATGACAAAAAGGGTGCGTGATGTTGTGTTCCAACAGGAGCTGTTGAATAGTGTGAACGCTCTGTCGTATGTTCTATGTGTATCGTCTGATAGTGCTAAGCGGGACAAAGACTGGCTATGCCGCATGATGCCTTCTAATCCAGAATGAGCTGTTTGAAATGATGGAGTGATGGAGGCCGTGGGTAACGCTGATGGGAGAGCTTGATGAAATGCCTGAAATTTGACGCGAGACAGACTGTCAGCTGCCGTATTGCCCACCCCCGGGACATGGAAACAATGCAAGAAGAAAATATTGCAAGCGGCCAACCGAGGAAGTCTCCGCAGAAACCTCACGATTGTGAGAGATTTGGAACAATCCTGTTGATGAACTGGCAGGTCGTATGGTTGTCTGAATAGCACCGGACCGACATGTTGCCCATGAATGACCCCATGCTACGGCCGCCGCCACGATGGGGTAGATCTTGAAAAGCGCTGAGGCAGTGGAGAATCCTTCCAAACCCCGGACCGCAGGAGGCCAGCTGCCCCACAGCCAATCGTTCCCAAAAATGGCCGCGAAGCCTGTGGTAGATGCCGCATCTGACCAGATAGAGGGGGAAGAGTCCGACGGCTGAGGGAGAAACAAGCTCCCGCCATTCCAGGTGGACAGAAATCTCCCCCACATGCCCAGACCTGCCTGCAGCGTGGGCATCCAGGGACAACCTGTGCGAGTCGTGTAGGAAAAGGGGAGAGGTGCAGGAGCCGTGATATAAATGAGCGACACTGAGGTGGATGCGCATTGCAAAGATCAGGGAGCCCAGCAGGGACTGCAGTTCTTTGCGGTTGCCGGTGCTGAGTTGAAGGTAGTTGCCTATGTGGGCGAGAATGTCCTGGATCTTCCCGGATGGCAAACTGGCTGAATCCAACTGGGTACCCAGGAAAGGTGATGACCGTGTCTGGCCCTTCTGTCTTCTTGGTGGCGATGGGTACCCCCGGTTCCTCCTCCGGTATTATGTGCGTCGGGCTGACTTCTTGGTCCTCCAGGCTAACGGTCGACGTGATCACTGGCAATCCGGCCGGTGACGCTGCCGGTGGTGGCCCCGCCAAGGAGAGGGTCGCAGTGACCGATTCCAGCCTCTCCAACCTGGCGTTGACTTTAGACATGGATGACATTTAGGGAGGACAGCATGGCATGTATATCCCCTGTGCTGGACTGGCTAGGTCCTCCCCTGCCTCCCTGTTATCGATTGGCGTGCGCAGCAGCCGGAAAAGCTCTGCTTCCCTCGCCGTGGCGGGGAAGGGAACATGCCGTCACCTTGACTTGTCGTTATGCGCGGGATTGCCCAGGATCTGATGGGTGCTGGACTGGCTAGACCGTCTCCCTGGGTAGCAGTGACGGATCTAGCAGGGGTGCCAGGTAGGGAGAAGTTCTCTTTCCCTTCCAGAGATATAGTAAAACAAAACAGTTGATTAGCTTGGGGAAACACAGGATCGTGCTGGCTAGCTAGGCCGGACGGCGAAAAAATTATACTTGCATGGTGACAGATGAGGCCCTGCTAATTGCCAAGCGGCTTGAGAGGCTCTACCTATGATTTGGCGCGAGGGGTTAATGAGGCCACTTGTGGTAGTGGCAGGAGCGTTGGCCTCTCGGTGACTGTAAGACAGGACTAGGGGAAGGGAGTGACAGGTGAGGCCCTCTCTATGCAACACGCGAGGCGGCTTACTAACGAGGTGGCGCGTTGGGCGGGTGCCTCTGTACGTTTGAGGCGGGGTGTCGGCCTCGCGGGACCACTAACTGCTGGTGAAGCCAAGAAGGGGGTAACCTAGTGGGATGATGGTGCCCCTAAAGCCAGCACGCTGACCCTAACGGGATCATTCAAAATGTAAGGAAGACTTTTGTTAATGAGCAGGTGAACGTACCTGGTGGTAAGAAAAATTCTCCGGATACATGGTAGTGCAAAATACAATATAGGTTGACCGCCTGAAAAAAGAAAGGGGGGGGGGGGGGTAGACATAAAATAGTGTGATGAAATGTGCAAATGCATATGGTACATATACACGACCGGGCGGATCATGGCGGTTGTTCATGAAACGACAGCTTGCGCCTGGTGTGAAAAGAGACCAGTGCGTGCCGTGTGGCCATGCCCAGGCGGAAAGCGCGTGCCGGCAATTTAATGGAACATTTGGACCGTGTCCCTGCAATTCCCACCTATTTATTGATTATGATGAAACAATTATAATATATATATATTTTTTTTTTTTTTTTTTTTTTTCCGGATGACCAGACGATGACTCCTCCCCTCAGTGCTTCCATTATTAATTTTTTTTTTTTTTTTTTAAGCTGATGACCTATCCAAAGAGTAGATCATTGTTAGCAAAAAGGTGAAGAACCCTTTTGAGACAGTCTCTTTGCAGCTGAGTGTGTGTATGGGAAGTTATGCCCTTTCAGCCAGAAGAGCATTTATAAGATCATACATTGATTTTGGACAAGAGGGCCTGGCTCATAATCTTCATGTTTATTCCAAAAGGTGTTTGATGGCGTTTTTTTATTTATTTATTTTTCTTTTCTTTGTGTGGGCTGCTGGGGTGTTATATGACTGTAAGGGGCGTGCTGGAAGGCTCCCCTGCCGTCCGATGGCGCCCCCCCGCAACAGAAGCGGCGCGTACGGCCGCCGGGACACCGCGCACGCGCCGACGGAATCGCCGCGCACGCGCAGAACCCCGGCCGCGCAGACCAGGCACCAGGACGCGGCCGGAGGTGAAATGAATGGGGGGGGGGTGCAGGTTGCACCGCCGCTGGCCCCCGTGACAGCGCACCTAAATGACCGGGGGGGGGCCATGAACGTTGTTGGTGAAGTGAAAATGAATCATGTGGAACATGCTTGGAGGATTATGTGACTGTTTGTAAGGAGTGACATTTTGGAGCATAGGAAAAATGAAAGCCATTTATTTTTGAACCCATTCGTCCGGAGTCCCCCCACGGCCGCCGGGACACCGCGCATGCGCCGATGAAATCGCCGCGCATGCGCAGAACCCCGGCCGCGCATGCGCAGACCAGGCCCCAGGACGCGGCCGGGCGCCATCGGCCGCGCGGCAGGAGGAGTGGCAAACAGGCAGGAGGCGGTGGGGAGGGGATGTCCGCGCCGCGGCAAGCCCAGTGAAGTTTGAAATGAATGGGGGGTGTGCCGGGTGTACCGCAGCTGGCCCCTGTGCTGTGTACCTGGAAAACGAGGAGGGGAGGGAGGGGAGGGAGGGGAGGGGGAGGGCATGAATGTTGGATGTTTGAGGGGTGAAACCCAGAAATGGGGAATGGGGCTGGAACCATCAGGGGGCTGACCGGAGTGACGGTCCTGTGGGGAGACGCCAGAATAGGCATGAGCAATGAGCTGCTGGTGATTGCTGCGAGCAGCCGTGACATGGATGCAGTGTGTGTGAAAAGAACCATGGAAAAAAAGGGGGGGATTTAATCCACGAACCATTGGTCGCATGCTGCCAGAGCTGTTGACCGGAATGGTGGTGCGGTTTGTGAATGAATATGCATGAAACAGGTGTGACAGAAATGAATGCTGGTGACTTGCATGAAAACCGTGACATTGGTGCGCATTGATGAAGTGAGATGAACCGGTACAGGGGCAACCGTGAGGCCCTGCTGTACCGTATGAAATGACTCATACGCATTTGTGCTCCTGCAGCCGTGCACATGAACATGAGGAGGGGGGGGGGGCATGAATGTGGATGATTGTGGGGTGATATGGACTGAAAAAGAAATGGGGAACGAGCCTGGACCCCAGGGGTGCTGACCGCAGTGTTGTGCCTGTGGGAAGATTGCTGAACGAGACATGACAAAAAGAGATGCTGGTGACTGTGAGAAAGCCGTGACATTAGCGCAGCGTCTATGAAATGAAACAGAAATGGGGGATTAGGCCAGAAACCATGCCGCATGCTGCAGAGGTGTTGACCGGAATGGTAGTACGGTGTGGACAAATTGCGCATGAACAAGGCGTGACAGAAATGAATACTGGTGACTTGTATAAGAAAACCGTGACATTGGTGCAGCGTATGATGAAAAAGAAATGAACCGGTACAGGGGCAACCGTGAGGCCCCGGCTGTACCGTGTGGATGACTCAGAAACCACTGCCTGCATGCCGCAGGGGTGTTGACCGGAGTGGTGATACGGTGTAGATAAATTTACGCATGAACAAGACATGACAGAAATGAAATGCTGGTGACCTGGGCGAGAAAGCTGTGACATTTGCAGCGTTCGGTGAAACGAAATTAACAGAAATGGGGGATTGCCCAGGAACCGACTTCATGCTTGCCGCAGGGGTGCTGACTGGAATAATGGTACCATGTAGACAAATTGTGCATGAACAAGGCGTGACAGAAATGAAATACTGGTGACTTGTATGAGAAAACAGTGACATTGGTGCAGCGTTTGGTGAAATGAATTGAACCGGTACAGGGGCAACCGTGAGGCCCCGGCTGTACCGTATAGATGACTCGCAGTTTAACGGGCAAACGTGACCCACAGTGAACCTGAGTAAAGCCGGAAAAATAGAACCGAAATGCTCCAAATCCAGAACTGATGGCAACGAAAAAACTCCCAGGAATTCAGCGACTCGCAGGTAACTCTCCAGACACTCCACAAGCGACCTCCTCTCTCAAAAGCTCAGACCTCAATGATGCAGGAGCCAGGTAAGGGGAGTGCCCTAAATAGGCTGGAGGCGGACCTCAGCCCCTCCCACAAATCCAGGCAATCTGCCTTAATACATATATATATATATATATACGTATGAAATCGGACAGCACTCCAAGACTTGAAAAGACGTGATGTATTTATTCACCCATGTGGAACAATTGCAACGTTTCAGCTCACAACTGAGCCTTTCTCAAGCTTGAGAAAGGCTCAGTTGTGAGCTGAAACGTTGCAATTGTTCCACATGGGTGAATAAATACATCACGTCTTTTCAAGTTCATGGAGTGCTGTCCGATTTCATATGTATATTAAGGGTAAGAAGCCAATTCCCTTGGACCTTGCACCTGAGCCCGTTTACTGGTGCCGCCAATTTTTTTATATATATATATATATATATATATATATACTCACCTAAAGAATTATTAGGAACACCATACTAATACGGTGTTGGACCCCCTTTTGCCTTCAGAACTGCCTTAATTCTACGTGGCATTGATTCAACAAGGTGCTGATAGCATTCTTTAGAAATGTTGGCCCATATTGATAGGATAGCATCTTGCAGTTGATGGAGATTTGAGGGATGCACATCCAGGGCACAAAGCTCCCGTTCCACCACATCCCAAAGATGCTCTATTGGGTTGAGATCTGGTGACTGTGGGGGCCATTTTAGTACAGTGAACTCATTGTCATGTTCAAGAAACCAATTTGAAATGATTTGAGCTTTGTGACATGGTGCATTATCCTGCTGGAAGTAGCCATCAGAGGATGAATACATGTTCTCATTCTGTTTATGCCAAATTCGGACTCTACCATTTGAATGTCTCAACAGAAATCGAGACTCATCAGACCAGGCAACATTTTTCCAGTCTTCAACAGTCCAATTTTGGTGAGCTCGTGCAAATTGTAGCCTCTTTTTCCTATTTGTAGTGGAGATGAGTGGTACCCGGTGGGGTCTTCTACTGTTGTAGCCCATCCACCTCAAGGTTGTGCATGTTGTGGCTTCACAAATGCTTTGCTGCATACCTTGGTTGTAACGAGTGGTTATTTCAGTCAACGTTGCTCTTCTATCAGCTTGAATCAGTCGGCCCATTCTCCTCTGACCTCTAGCATCCACAAGGCATTTTTGCCCACAGGACTGCAGCATACTGGATGTTTTTCCCTTTTCATACCATTCTTTGTAAACCCTAGAAATGGTTGTGCGTGAAAATCCCAGTAACTGAGCAGATTGTATACTCAGACTGGCCCGTCTGGCACCAACAACCATGCCACGCTCAAAATTGCTTAAATCACCTTTCTTTCCCATTCTGACATTCAGTTTGGAGTTCAGGAGATTGTCTTGACCAGGACCACACCCCTAAATGCATTGAAGCAACTGCCATGTGATTGGTTGACTAGATAATTGCATTAATGAGAAATAGAACAGGTGTTCCTAATAATTCTTTAGGTGTGTGTGTATATATATATATATATATATATATATATTATTTTTTTAAGTCATCAACCCCTTAAAAGGACTGAATAATCACTGACATGGAAAAGGACTTAGGAATTTTTGTGGAAAACAAACTTAACTGTAGAAACCAGTGTCAGGCAACTGCTGCCAGGGCCAATAAGGTTATGAGGTGCATCAAAAGTGGCATAGATGCCCGTGATGAGAACATCGTTATGCCACTTTATAAATGACTAGTCAGACCACACATGGAGTACTCTGTACAGTTTTGGGATCCTGTGAACAAGGCAGAAATAGCAGAGCTGGATAGGATTCAGAAGAGGGCAACTAAAGTAATAACTGGAATAAGTGGACTACAGTACCCAGGAAGACTATCAAAATTAGGGTCATTCAGTTTAGAAAAAAATACAACTGAGGGAGATCTAATAACCATGTATAAATATATAAAGAGTCAGTACGGAGATCTCTCCCATCCGTTTATACCCAGGACTGTGATGAGGTGACATCCTCTACCTCTACAGAAGAGGATTTTACGCCTAGAGAAGAGGATTCTTTATGGTAAGAGCAATGAGACTGTGAAACTCTCTTCCTGAAGCGGTGATGATGGTGAAAGCAATAAAAGAGTTCAAGAGGGGCCTGGATGTATTTCTGGAGGGTAATAATATTACAGGTTATAGTTACTAGAGATGGGATGTTGATCCAGGGAGTTATTCTGATTGCCTGATTGGAGTTGGGAAGGAATCCCCTCCCCTCCCAAAATGAAGAAAATTGGCTTCCACCTCACAGGGATTTTTGCCTTCCCCTTGATCAACTTCCAGGTTAACAGGCAAGACTGGATGGACGTAGGTCTTTTTTTAGCCTTATAAACTATGTTACTATGTTAGATGCCATGATTAGCTTTGAGCGCGGTATCTGAGAGGTTCAATGACAGTTAGACGCAATCTCCATTCCCCATCATTGTACCCACTATTTATAAAGAAATGTGCTTTGTGACAAAGTAATTCGTAATGAACAAAACTTTTTAGTTAAATTCGGTGAAGCAGCTGAATCAAATTTTTAAGAACTTCACTTATCTCTAATTAGAAGAATTAAAAAACTGGAAAAACCAATGTGCATAAATAGAAAATGGAATAGAGATAACTATAAAATAAGAAAACATTTACAGCTGAAAAAAGGACAGTAAATGAACACTTAGGTTTCATTAGATTTACATTCTGCATTAGTTATTAATACATTTTAGTATGATTGCTATCTAAATCACAGTTATAGACCAAAACAATGTAATCAAAATAATAGCATACAAACAGCTGTACCATTCATGTATTTTATTGAGTGCACTGAGTAAAACAATATAGGCAGAAAAAATATGTGAACTAAGGATGAATGAATAAAAGAAAGGGAGTGAGAGAGAGAGAGAGAGAGAGAGAGACCATCCAACAGGAATAAAAACTGAGCATCTCACTCCACCAGATATAATGTTTCCAAAAGGCAATGCACAGTCCTTCAAACAGACCTTAAAGGCTATGTACACCTTTTTTATGATTGCATTTTACTAATTCTGGGCTAAAAATAATTATTTCAATTGATCTTTATTAAACATATTGAGCTGTTATGTCACAAAGGTTTAACTGCTTTTTCAGCTGTGATAATTGTAGTCTTAACTTTCACTTTTATGAAGTTTTTATTTTCTCTAAATTGCTAAAAGGTCATAAATAGAGTTGAGCGAACTTGCCGGAAATGTTCGGGTTCGGGATCCGAACCTGACCCGAACTTCGTCCCGAACTCGAACCCCATTGAAGTCAATGGGGACCCGAACTTTTCGGCACTAAAAAGGCTGTAAAACAGCCCAGGAAAGAGCTAGAGGGCTGCAAAAGGCAGCAACATGTAGGTAAATCCCCTGCAAACAAATGTCGATGGGGAAATGAATTAAAATTAAAATTAAAAAAATTAAAATTAACCAAAATCAATTGGACAGAGGTCCCATAGCAGAGAATCTGGCTTCACGTCAGCAGAGAATCAGTCTCTTCATGCCATAGCAAAGAATCTGGCTTCATGTCAGCAGAGAATCAGTCTCTTCATGCCATAGCAGAGAATCTGGCTTCATGTCAGCGCAGAATCAGTCTTCATGTCATAGCAGAGAATCAGGCTTCACGTCACCCACCACTGGAACAGGCCACTGTCACATATTTAGACCCAGGCACCCAGGCAGAGGAGAGAGGTCCCGTAACAGAGAATCTGACCTTATGTCAGCGCAGAATCAGTCTTCATGTCATAGCAGAGAATCAGGCTTCACGTCACCCACCACTGGAACAGGCCACTGTCACATATTTAGGCATATTAAGTAAATATGTGCTAAATAAGGGAGAAGAAGAAATCTTAAAGAAAGGGCTCAAGTTTGCCCCAACATCCTACTTTAATAAATTTGAGGCTTTTATAGGGGTACGAAAATTTATGAGGCGCATAGCCTTAAAGAAATATAATATGAAAAAGAATAAAAATAGGGATCGAAAGGAAGAAATAGAAATAAATAATGACCCATTTAAACACACAAGCTTGAAACCTAGGTCTCGATTCGACCCAATAAACGAATATTCTACAGCACTAAATACTTTTATGAACTTGGTTACAAGGGACATCAAGAAAATAAAAATATCAAAAAGATCAAAATTTATGAGTAATATAACCAAAGCTGAAAAAGAAGCAATAATAAATATGCAAGAAAACAATCAGATAATCATCCGCCCTGCAGATAAGGGGGGTGGGATTGTAGTATTAAACAAAGAGGATTATGATAAGGAAGCGTTAAATATACTGAGTGACAGCAAAACGTATAAATTATTAAAAAAGGATCCGACAGAAATTTTTAAAAAAGAACTAAAAGAATTGGGATGTAAAGCCAGAGATATAGGTATCCTTCATAAACAGGAGAGCTTCTACATTGATAATAGATATCCAAAAATGGCCATCTTTTACCAAAACCCTAAAATACATAAAGATGCGAATAGACCTCCTGGTAGGCCTATAGTATCCGGGGTGGAGTGCCTAACTAGTGCACTATCTAAATACGTTGACCAATATTTACAACCGTGTGCGCAGTCTCTACCCACCTATCTTAAAGATACTAAGCACATCCTCCAAATTTTGGAGAAAATACAGTGGAGAGAGAATTACATAATAGGTACGCTAGACGTGAAGTCACTGTACACGGTAATAGAAAATAATAAAGGCCGTGAAGCTGCACAATACTTCTTGCACCAAAAAGGAGAACTGCCTAACCCACAGATAGAATTCATTGGGGAATGCATTTCATTCATTTTAGAAAAAAACTTTTTTAGATATAAGGATGATATTTATCTCCAGACGTGGGGCACCGCTATGGGGACGAGGTTCGCGCCGGGGTTCGCTAATTTATATGTTGGGAGGTGGGAGATGGAAAATATACACCCCAACAACGAGCTCCGGGCGGGCCTCGTCCTCTGGCGGCGCTTCATAGATGATGTCATTTTTATTTGGGAGGGGGGGGAAATAGGTTTAAAGGAGTTTTTAATTGATATTAATAAAAATGATTTTTATTTGGAGTTTACTCCTACATATAGTTTTAGGGAAATAAACTTTTTAGATTTAACTATTTATATAAGGGGAGAAGAAATATGCACAAAAACATACGAAAAGCCAACTGACTCTAATAGTTATATCTCCAGGACTAGCTGTCATTTACCCTGTTGGCTCGACAATATACCCAGGAGCCAGTTTTTACGCATCAGGAGGAATTGTACTGAGTTAACAGAGTATGACAAAGAAGCAGATAGTTTAATAAATAAATTTGCATCGAAGGGATATAATGTGAATAAACTCTTGGAACAGAAAGATCAAATTAAATCCATGGAGAGGGACATCCTTCTAAATAACGTAGTGGTGGAAAAAGTGCCACAGACAAAACAGGAAGATCGTGAAATAGAAAAAATTCCACCCATCATTATCCCATATAATGCACAAACACGGACGTTTAGGAATATTGTAAAACGTCATTGGGATATATTAAAGGAGGATAAGATAATTGGACATCTCTTTAATGAAGATCCAGCATTTGTATATAAAAAAGCGGCAAATATTGGGAATATAATCGCACCCACGAAAAAGTGTGCGGCCATAATGAATATCAAAAAAGTGAATGACAAGCAGAGGTTAAAAGGATTTTTTCCTTGTAAAAAATGTATGGTATGTAAAAAATCACAGAAACATACCAGCAAAATGAGTCAAATAAGAAATGAGGACGGTAGCTTTGAATATAACATCCGGGATTATATAATATGTAGTACCAAAGGAGTAATTTATGCCATAAAATGTCCTTGTGAAAAGTTATATATTGGGCGCACTAAGAGACAACTAAAAAAACGATTGAGTGAGCATATATATAATATAAATAAAAAATCTGAAGGGCATCCTCTGTCCAGACACTATGCAGTAAAGCATAATGGAAAATTTGACGGATCCTCCTTTTTTGGTATACAAATAGTTAAAATGGACATACGGGGAGGCGACTTTATTAAAGACATGTCTAAAAAAGAAACCCAATGGATTTTTAATATGAACACACTAGTCCCGAATGGTTTAAACTCAGAAATTGAGTTATTTGGTTTCGATTAAACACATTGAATATATCTTTACCGTTAAACTTCTGCAGCTGAAGCTAATTAAGATCATGAGCAGGTAGAATAAAAGGAAGCTACGGCAGGCACTAGAGCGATTCCCTGACGAAGAGTGCCGTGCACTCGAAACGCGTAGGAAGGTTTTTTGGTGCTTACAGCAGTCCGTAGCTCAACAGGTGACGTCACCAGCTCCCCTTGTGAGCGTAAGTACAAACGGAGTTTCGCTACCCGCCGGAGCAAACTCCATATAGCCTATTTTTACCTGCTATTCGCCTCTGTGCAGAAAAGAACGTGTACATCGGAACGCCCGAGAAGGTGGTCCCCTAATTCCACACATCAGAATCAAGGTAACCTTGCTATTTGCTAACTGAGGTGGATAGGGTTCACACGAACGGAACCAGAGGTTAATAAGGGTCAGGTGACTTAGGTTTAGCGCGGTGTCTCCTTCTTTTATAATTATGTATTAATACATTTTAGTATGATTGCTATCTAAATCACAGTTATAGACCAAAACAATGTAATCAAAATAATAGCATACAAACAGCTGTACCATTCATGTATTTTATTGAGTGCACTGAGTAAAACAATATAGGCAGAAAAAATATGTGAACTAAGGATGAATGAATAAAAGAAAGGGAGTGAGAGAGAGAGAGAGAGAGAGAGAGAGACCATCCAACAGGAATAAAAACTGAGCATCTCACTCCACCAGATATGTTTCCAAAAGGCAATGCACAGTCCTTCAAACAGACCTTAAAGGCTATGTACACCTTTTTTTATGATTGCATTTTACTAATTCTGGGCTAAAAATAATTATTTCAATTGATCTTTATTAAACATATTGAGCTGTTATGTCACAAAGGTTTAACTGCTTTTTCAGCTGTGAGAATTGTAGTTTTAACTTTCACTTTTATGAAGTTTTTATTTTCTCTAAATTGCTAAAAGGTCATAAATAGAGTTGAGCGAACACCTGGATGTTCGGGTTCGAGAAGTTCGGCCGAACTTCCCGGAAATGTTCGGGTTCGGGATCCGAACCTGACCAGAACTTCGTCCCGAACTCGAACCCCATTGAAGTCAATGGGGACCCGAACTTTTCGGCACTAAAAAGGCTGTAAAACAGCCCAGGAAAGAGCTAGAAGGCTGAAAAAGGCAGCAACATGTAGGTAAATCCCCTGCAAACAAATGTGGATGGGGAAATGAATTAAAACAAAATTAAAAAAATAAAAATTAACCAATATCAATTGGACAGAGGTCCCATAGCAGAGAATCTGGCTTCACGTCAGCAGAGAATCAGTCTCTTCATGCCATAGCAAAGAATCTGGCTTCATGTCAGTAGGGAATCAGTCTCTTCATGCCATAGCAGAGAATCTGGCTTCATGTCAGCGCAGAATCAGTCTTCATGTCATAGCAGAGAATCAGGCTTAACGTCACCCACCACTGGAACAGGCCACTGTGACATATTTAGGCCCAGGCACCCAGGCAGAGGAGAGAGGTTCCGTAACAGAGAATCTGGCCTTATGTCAGTGCAGAATCAGTCTTCATGTCATAGCAGAGAATCAGGCTTCACGTCACCCACCACTGGAACAGGCCACTGTCACATATTTAGGCCCAGGCACCCAGGCAGAGGAGAGAGAGGTCCCGTAACAGAGAATCTGGCCTTATGTCAGCGCAGAATCAGTCTTCATGTCATAGCAGAGAATCAGGCTTCACGTCACCCACCACTGGAACAGGCCACTGTCACATATTTAGGCCCAGGCACCCAGGCAGAGGAGAGAGAGGTCCCGTAACAGAGAATCTGGCCTTATGTCAGCGCAGAATCAGTCTTCATGTCATAGCAGAGAATCAGGCTTTACGTCACCCACCACTGGAACAGGCCACTGTCACATATTTAGGCCCAGGCACCCAGGCAGAGAAGAGAGGTCCCGTAACAGAGACTCTGGCCTTATGTCAGCACAGAATCTGTCTTCATGTCATAGCAGAGAATCAGGCTTCACGTAACCCACCACTGGAACAGGCCACTGTCACATATTTAGGCCCAGGCACCCAGGCAGAGGAGAGAGGTCCCGTAACAGAGAATCTGGCCTTATGTCAGCACAGAATCAGTCTTCATGTCATAGCAGAGAATCAGGCTTCACGTCACCCACCACTGGAACAGGCCACTGTCACATATTTAGGCCCAGGCACCCAGGCAGAGGAGAGAGGTCCCGTAACAGAGAATCTGGCCTTATGTCAGCACAGAATCAGTCTTCATGTCATAGCAGAGAATCAGGCTTTACGTCACCCACCACTGGAACAGGCCACTGTCACATATTTAGGCCCTGGCACCCAGACAGAGGAGAGAGGTCCCGTAATAGAGAATCTGGCATTATGTCAGCACAGAATCAGTCTTCATGTCATAGCAGAGAATCAGGCTTTACGTCACCCACCACTGGAACAGGCCACTGTCACATATTTAGGCCCCGGCACCCAGACAGAGGAGAGAGGTCCCGTAACAGAGAATCTGGCCTTATGTCAGCGCAGAATCAGTCTTCATGTCATAGCAGAGAATCAGGCTTCACGTCACCCACCACTGGAACAGGCCACTGTCACATATTTAGGCCCAGGCACCCAGGCAGAGGAGAGAGGTCCCGTAACAGAGAATCTGGCCTTATGTCAGCACAGAATCAGTCTTCATGTCATAGCAGAGAATCAGGCTTCACGTCACCCACCACTGGAACAGGCCACTGTCACATATTTAGGCCCAGGCCCCCAGGCAGAGGAGAGAGGTCCCGTAACAGAGAATCTGGCCTTATGTCATCACAGAATCTGTCTTCATGTCATAGCAGAGAATCAGGCTTCACGTCACCCACCACTGGAACAGGCCACTGTCACATATTTAGGCCCAGGCACCCAGGCAGAGGAGAGAGGTCCCGTAACAGAGAATCTGGCCTTATGTCATCACAGAATCTGTCTTCATGTCATAGCAGAGAATCAGGCTTCACGTCACCCACCACTGGAACAGGCCACTGTCACATATTTAGGCCCCGGCACCCAGACAGAGGAGAGGTTCATTCAACTTTGGGTTGCCCCGCAATATAATGGTAAAATGAAAATAAAAATAGTATTGAATGAGGAAGTGCCCTGGAGTAGAATAATATATTGTTAAGGGGAGGTAGTTAATATCTAATCTGCACAAGCGATGGACAGGTCCTGTGGGATCCATGCCTGGTTCATTTTTATGAACGTCAGCTTGTCCACATTGGCTGTAGACAGGCGGCTGCGTTTGTCTGTAATGACGCCCCCCGCCGTGCTGAATATTTGTTCAGACAAAACGCTGGCAGCCGGGCAGGCCAGCACCTCCAAGGCATAAAAGGCTAGCTCTGGCCACGTGGACAATTTGGAGACCCAGAAGTTGAATGGGGCCGAACCATCAGTCAGTACGTGGAGGGGTGTGCACAGGTACTGTTCCACCATGTTAGTGAAATGTTGCCTCCTGCTAACACGTTCCGTATCAGGTGGTGGTGCAGTTAGCTGTGGCGTGGTGACAAAACTTTTCCACATCTCTGCCATGCTAACACTGCCCTCAGAGGAGCTGGCCGTGACACAGCTGCGTTGGCGACCTCTTGCTCCTCCTCTGCCTTCGGCTTGGGCTTCCACTAGTTCCCCTGTGACATTTGGGAATGCTCTCAGTAGCGGTCTACCAACGTGCGCTTGTACTCGCGCATCTTCCTATCACGCTCCAGTGTAGGAAGTAAGGTGGGCACATTGTCTTTGTACCGGGGATCCAGCAGGGTGGCAACCCAGTAGTCCGCACACGTTAAAATGTGGGCCACTCTGCTGTCGTTGCGCAGGCACTGCAGCATGTAGTCGCTCATGTGTGCCAGGCTGCCCAGAGGTAAGGACAAGCTGTCCTCTGTGGGAGGCGTATCGTCATCGTCCTGTGTTTCCCCCCAGCCACGCACCAGTGATGGGCCCGAGCTGCTTTGGGTGCCACCCCGCTGTGAACATGCTTAATCCTCATCCTCCTCCACCTCCTCCTCATCCTCGTCCTCCTCGTCCTCCAGTAGTGGGCCCTGTCTGGCCACATTTGTACCTGGCCTCTGGTGTTGCAAAAAACCTCCCTCTGAGTCACTTCGAAGGGATTGGCCTGAAAGTGCTAAAAATGACCCCTCTTCCTCCTCTTCCTCCTGGGCCACCTCCTCTTCCATCATCGCCCTAAGTGTTTTCTCAAGGAGACATAGAAGTGGTATTGTAACGCTGATAACGGCGTCATCGCCACTGGCCATGTTGTTGGAGTACTCGAAACAGCGCAACAGGGCACACAGGTCTCGCATAGAGGCCCAGTCATTGGTGGTGAAGTGGGTCTGATCCGCAGTGCGACTGACCCGTGCGTGCTGCAGCTGAAACTCCACTATGGCCTGCTGCTGCTCGCACAGTCTGTCCAGCATATGCAAGGTGGAGTTCCACCTGGTGGGCACGTCGCATATGAGGCGGTGAGCGGGAAGGCCGAAGTTACGCTGTAGCGCAGACAGGCGAGCAGCGGCAGGGTGTGAACGCCGGAAGCGCGAACAGACGGCCCGCACTTTATGCAGCAGCTCTGACATGTCGGGGTAGTTGCGAATTAACTTCTGCACCACCAATATCAGCACATGCGCCAGGCAAGGGATGTGCGTCAAACCGGCTAGTCCCAGAGCTGCAACGAGATTTCGCCCATTATCGCACACCACCAGGCCGGGCTTAAGGCTCACCGGCAGCAACCACTCGTCGGTCTGTTGTTCTATACCCCACCACAACTCCTGTGCGGTGTGGTGCCTGTCCCCCAAACATATGAGTTTCAGAACGGCCTGCTGACGTTTACCCCGGGCTGTGCTGAAGTTGGTGGTGAAGGTGTGTGGCTGACTGGATGAGCAGGTGGAAGAAGAGGAGGAGGAAGCTGAGTAGGAGGAGGAGAAGACAGGAGGCAAAGAATGTTGCCCTGCGATCCTTGGCGGCGGAAGGACGTGCGCCAAACAGCTCTCCGCCTGTGGCCCAGCCGCCACTACATTTACCCAGTGTGCAGTTAGGGAGATATAGCGTCCCTGGCCGTGCTTACTGGTCCACATATCTGTGGTTAGGTGGACCTTGCCACAGATGGCGTTGCACAGGGCACACTTGATTTTATCGGACACTTGGTTGTGCAGGGAAGGCATGGCTCTCTTGGAGAAGTAGTGCCGGCTGGGAACAACATACTGTGGGACAGCAAGCGACATGAGCTGTTTGAAACTGTGTGTGTCCACCAGCCTAAATGACAGCATTTCATAGGCCAGTAGTTTAGAAATGCTGGCATTCAGGGCCATGGATCGAGGGTGGCTAGGTGGGAATTTACGCTTTCTCTCAAATGTTTGTGAGATGGAGAGCTGAACGCTGACGTGTGACATGGTTGAGATGCTTGGTGACGCAGGTGGTGGTGTTGGTGGTACATCCCATGTTTGCTGGGCGGCAGGTGCCAACGTTCCTCCAGAGGCGGAGGAAGAGGCAGAGGCGGCGGCAGCAGCAGAAGAGGCCGAGGCGACGGCAGCAGCAGAAGTGGTAGCAGGGGGAGCCTGAGTGAGTTCCATGTTTTTAAGGTGTTTACTCCACTGCAGTTCATGCTTTGCATGCAGGTGCCTGGTCATGCAGGTTGTGCTAAGGTTCAGAACGTTAATGCCTCACTTCAGGCTCTGATGGCACAGCGTGCAAACCACTCGGGTCTTGTCGTCAGCACATTGTTTGAAGAAGTGCCATGCCAGGGAACTCCTTGAAGCTGCCTTTGGGGTGCTCGGTCCCAGATGGCGGCAGTCAGTAGCAGGCGGAGTCTCTTGGCGGCGGGTGTTCTGATTTTGCCCACTGCTCCCTCTTTTGCTACGCTGTTGGCTCGGTCTCACCACTGCCTCTTCCTCCGAACTCTGAAAGTCAGTGGCACGACCTTCTTTCCATGTAGGGTCTAGGACCTCATCGTCCCCTGCATCGTCTTCCACCCAGTCTTGATCCCTGACCTCCTGTTCAGTCTGCACACTGCAGAAAGACGCAGCAGTTGGCACCTGTGTTTCGTCATCATCAGAGACGTGCTGAGGTGGTATTCCCATGTCCTCATCATCAGGAAAAATAAGTAGTTGTGCGTTAGTGCATTCTATGTCTTCCACCCCTGGGGAAGGGCTAGGTGGGTGCCCTTGGGAAACCCTGGCAGCAGAGTCTTCAAACAGCATAAGAGACTGCTGCATAACTTGAGGCTCAGACAGTTTCCCTGACATGCATGGGGGTGATGTGACAGACCGATGGGGTTGGTTTTCATGCGCCATCTGTGCGCTTTCTGCAGAAGACTGGGTGGGAGATAATGTGAACGTGCTGGATCCACTGTCGGCCACCCAATTGACTAATGCCTGTACCTGCTCAGGCCTTACCATCCTTAGAACGGCATTGGGCCCCACCAAATATCGCTGTAAATTCTGCTGGCTACTGGGACCTGAGGTAGTTGGTTCACTAGGACGTGTGGCTGTGGCAGAACGGCCACGTCCTCTCCCAGCACCAGAGGGTCCACTAACACCACCACGATCATGTCCACGTCCGCGTCCGCCTCCTTTATTAGATGTTTTCCTCATTGTTCCCGTTCACCACAATTTTGAGAATGGCAAATTTGGGAATAGTTTTTCACCCCAGAAAGAAAAGTGTGCTTTTACGGTCACTACAAATAACTTGACCAGCTAAAACAGTACAGATTTGGTTGAATAGAAATGTGAGGCCTGTTTTTTTTTGCGCTGTGTGACAGGTATAGGTTTAATCACAGAATTAGACTTGTATCTGCACGGTAGCGTGTGTGTTAAGCTTTTCTGAATGACACTATCAGCACCTTCAATGTAAGATATCCTTTTTGGGATAGATTTCAAGTAGGCCTCATATAGCAGAAACTAGTTATTTTGAGAATGACAAATTTGGGAATAGTTTTTCACCCCAGAACAAAAAGTGTGCTTTTACGGTCGCTACAAATAACTTGACCAGCTAAAACAGTACAGATATGGTTGAATAGAAATGTGAGGCCTGTTTTTTTTTTTGCGCTGTGTGAAAGGTATAGGTTTAATCACAGAATTAGACTTGTATCTGCACGGTAGCGTGTGTGTTAAGTTTTTCTGAATGACACTATCAGCACCTTCAATGTAAGATATCCTTTTTGGGATAGATTTCAAGTAGGCCTCATATAGTAGAAACTAGTTATTTTGAGAATGGCAAATTTGGGAATAGTTTTTCAACCCAGAACAAAAAGTGTGCTTTTACGGTCACTACAAATAACTTGACCAGCTAAAACAGTACAAATTTGGTTGAATAGAAATGTCAGGCCTATTTTTTAGGCGCTGGGTTACAGGCTCAACTTGCCCCTGATGTAGTATATGGCCAAAAAATAACCACACTATTGATGGTTAAATGTACTTGGGTGACACAGGCTCAGCCTGCACCAGATGTAGTATATGGCCAAAAAATAACCAGACTGTTGATGGTTAAATGCACTTCGGTGACACAGGCTCAGCCTGCAGCTGATGTAGTATATGGCCAGAAAATAACCAGACTGTTGATGGTTAAATGCACTTCGGTGACACAGGCTCAGCCTGCAGCTGATGTAGGATATAGCAAAAAATAACCACACTATTGATGGTTAAATACACTTGGTGATAGCTTGTGCTGGCGCACCACAAGCCACAAAATGGCCGCCGATCACCCCAGAAAAAAGTGATCTAAAAACGCTCTGGGCAGCCTCAAAAAAGTGAGCAAGTCGATATTAGCACTTCAATGATCCACAGCTGCAGATCGATCACAGAATGAAGTCTTTTGGAGGAGTTAATCTGCCTAATCTCGCCCTAACGTCGCAGCAGCAACCTCTCCCTATGCTTGAATCAGCAGAGTGACGTGCAGCGCTACGTGACCCAAGCTTATATAGAGGCTGGGTCACATGCTGCACTGGCCAATCACAGCCATGCCAATAGTAGGCAAGGCTGTGATGGCCTCTTGGGGCAAGTAGTATGACGCTTGTTGATTGGCTGCTTTGCAGCCTTTCAAAAAGCGCCAAGAAAGCGCCGAACACCGAACCCGAACCCAGACTTTTACGAAAATGTTCGGGTCCGTGTTACGGACGCCCCAAAATTCGGTACGAACCCGAACTATACAATTCGGGTTCGCTCATCCCTAGTCATAAACACTTATTTAAGCTACATTCTTATGAGTAAGATAAGAAATGAGCTATACTGAGTGTTTATAATGTCAGAGATCAGAGGTAAGGAGTCCATGAGGTAAGGCAGTTATTTGATTAGTTATTTCGATTAGTTATTGTGAACCAAAACCAGGTGCGATCAAAAACACAGAACAGGTGCATATCTTTCCATTACAACGGATCTCTGAGTAGGTTTCACTACTGGTTTTGGCTCACAATAACTGATGGAAATAACTGGCCAAATAACTGAAGCGTGAACTCAGCCTTAGTGTCACAGGGCCCCGGCGACGCAATCTTCCTGCGCTGCGCCGCCGGCGTCCTGCCTCTCTCCCTGAGCGACGACACCCTCGTCTCCTAGGTAACAGGGGCAGAGTGGACCTGACCGCGCTCCTGCTCCTGTGTTCTCCTGGCAACAGTATCAGGCTGAGCACCGAGCTGGCCACTCGGTGCTCGGCTTCTGTGTCTGAGCGGGTCATGTGACGCTGGCCATGTCACATGACCTTAGCCTTTCACTATTTATATAGGCAGCCTGCTGGCCACAGGTTGCCTACGATTTTGGTCCTGTGCCTAACTGCTACTACTCAGTGCTTCTGCTACTCTGGATTTTGACCCTTGGCTTTTGTTCCTGACCCGACCTCGCCTGCCTTTGTGTACTGAAGTGACCTCCAGGTTTGACCCTCAGCTTGTACTCTGACCCGTCCTTGCTATACCTTGTGTACTGACGTTACCTCCAGGTTTGACCCTCGGCTTGTACTCTGACCCTTCCTTGCTATTCCTTGTGTACTTACGTGACATCCTGGTTTGACCCTAGGCGTGTTGGTTACCGTCCTTGTTCCCCCTGTTCGCCTACGTTTGTGTTTATCTCTGGCATTTTAGTATTGCTCTTGACACTTTACATGACTTCGGATCCATCTGCAGGGTTCCCTCTTACTGCCTCTGCCTGACTATATTCTGTCTCTATCCACTCTGCCTCTCTGCACTTATAGAGGTTAGGGACCAGGGTAGTTTAAGTAGGCAGGTACAGAGGCGTGGGTGGCAGCTAGTGGGTGCACTTCCTCTTCCCCACTGCCTAGTTCATGACACTTAGCTGGCTGATAGAGCAGAGAGAAAATTCTGATCCTGCTACAAGAGAAACTGAGCACAGTACAGAGAAAAAAGCTCCATATTTTTATTTTTTATAAAGATGAAATGATTTTAGCTGAAAATGAGTACAATGCAATGGAAAACTGCTACGCAAGGTATGCATAGCCTTTAAAGCCTAGATAATATCTAAGTCATCATCTCATCTGCAAAACAGCTCTTTTTTGTTGTTAAACCATTCAGATGGTTAAAAACATATCAGTTTGCTTTCAGAAAGTATATCTCTAAAACTCTCATCATAATGGTGGCTTATTGCTAATAATTTATTACTAATTACAATCAATAAAAGAACAGATGGAGAGAAAACAAACAAAAATCAATATTATACTGTATCAGAAAGTACAACTTTTTGTATTTCCAAATTCCCTCTGCAGCTAGGCTACCACCTATACAAAGTCTGGACCAAAGATAACCAAATTGATCTGTAATGAACCGGGTTAATTACGAATTTCACAAAAAATTGTCCACCAAACAAATCCAAAGCTTTCCAGGTGTGCTTCAGATGCATGGAGTTATATTGGTGGTAGTCAAGCACATTGTAGCATTGCAAGTTTGCAACGTGTCTTTTATAGCACAGAAATAAACATTGTTAAACGCAAATAGTATGTACTTGTGTTTTATAGTAAATAAATCTCTTTTTTGAATCAGAGTTTTTAACAAATTACACAGTAGACAGTAATATTACTGGTGCCTATACTGCAATATTCTCTGATTAAAATCTCAATAACAGTGTGCAGTTTGTAGAAGGGGAAGGACATTTAATTGTGCCTCTCTTTAAATTACAGAAAACACAGTAGCAATTTTGTTATAACCGTTCCATAATTTGTGTGACTGACTCTGACTAAACCTGTCACTATTCATTTAGAAAAATAGTTTTCATTAGGCCTCACAATCAAATGTCTGGAATACAGAAGAGTTCAAAACGAAACACCCAGGGCTCGGCATCCCAGAGCTACTGTAGAATGTGGCTAGTAGCAGCACCAGATATCCAGGCAGCAGTATTAGTAGTAGGTCACCTTTCCCTCTGGCTTCCAACAAGGGCAACATTATTATTGAGGACAAATTGGAGGAGAATGTGAACTGAACGGCTCACTCCTCCTCTCAGTCACAGCAAGATGATGTGGAGGTCACCTCTAAATCTGACACTGTGCCTAGGAGCCATGGGCTCACAGCATTCTTCTCACTCCTCCTCCGTACAGCACCAGAGAAACCTTTGAGTTGCATCCTCTCTATCTTCACTGCCCCCTCCTAGTGGAGTGCCTTTTCTCCCCCAAAGCAAACAAAACCCCACCAACATACTACACCAGATAGTCAAGAGGGTCAACAACAAAACAAAACAACTTGTAGCCATTAAACAAAAAGTGCAGATATTAAATGAAATTATATTTAGTTATATACATATAAATTATTTTAAAATTTTTTAATTAAAAGTGCTACTTATAAACGTATATGATTTCCTAAATACACAATGTTAACTCATTATAAAATATAAATTTTAAAGAAGCATTATCCCAAAATCTGTATTCAATTCAGATTGTAATTTCCTCCCTGTCTCTGTCCTAGCTTTCCTCCTTGCTTGCTAAATCTAAGATTCAAGGTGTTTACAGTGTGTACATGTTAATTAAAATGCCCATACATCCTTTATGGACTTGCGATGGAGCAGAGGAAAAGGAGGAGGATTCTGAGCAGCAGAAGAAGTAGCTGATAATGATGACATTGTACTTCTTGGGGATGAGGCTTGGCTGTCACAAAGAAAACTGAAAGGAGGAGGAAAAACTTGTTCTGATTCTAAATGCTGGCCAGTTCTATTATCCCACAGAATCCCGTGATGCTGCCACATGTGTACATATGTTAGTGTTTGAATGCCCACAGTTTATTTTAATCCTGCAGATCTTACAGTCTGTGGTTTTGTGTGCTGACCTTGTGGAGAGCAACCACCATACGGGAGAGAAAAACCTCTACATTGGAGTTTATCACACAAATCTGGAGTTGAGCTTAGCCTAGGTCTGGCATGTTTTGAACCTGCACCCTCAGTATCCATATCAGTTCCTGAACTGACCACAATAGAAGCAGATTTGGCCCTGCCCTTTTGGAGGTTTTAGCTAGTGATGAGAAAGGTTTACAAAAATTTGATTAGCTACTTTGCTGAACTTTGACAAGAAATTTGATTCATTACAAATGACTTTGTAACTAATTGCATTCCATAGTAAGTAGCGGGCGCAATGATGGGGAATGGTGATCGCACTGCCTCGCGGAGAGGCTGTTCTGGCCATCTTGATTGAAGAAAACGTGCATGTCATCACTGATTATGTCACCGCGCCAGCCCAGCGTGATGAAGTGGTGACATCACACGTCAGCACGCATGAGAATTGGCGCGTTTTCCTCAATCAAGATGGCCGCGATGGCCTCTCCACGATCAAATGGATGAGGATGTATTTATGAGGATGTATTTTTTTAACCATAATTTCAGGAAAAATTGATTCTTTACCACGAAGCTCCAAGACATTTGAATTCATGGCAAATCAATTTTTTCCTAAAATTCGGATCAAATTCCGCTTTGTTAACTTCGATTTAGCTTAACACTAGTTTTAGCCGTACATTGTCTCTTCATTGGACGTCACATTTCCCTTGTTCATCGGGTAATCGGCGGTAAATTTTCACTGCCAGATAATCGCTAATGAACATTTCAATGAATGCTCATTAGCAATTATCTGCTGAATTCTTTGCCCATTTAAAGGGCCCTTTAGTGTCAGTTACAGAGTTTCACCATTTATCTGTATGGCCATTCTAAAATGTTCAAGGATATTACAGGAATACCATCAATCAGGACTCTTTATTACCATTGTTCTGCACAATTATAGGAAGATACTGTATATTGAAGTATCATAGAGCATAATTGGCATGGAGGGAAAATGAAAGATTCTTTACCATTTCTACACCATTTTTTCCTATTATCTGTATCATGCTTAAGGCAGTAAAGCCGCTATGTAGTGCTAAGATATTGATGACCTGTCTTCAGGATAGGTCGTTAATAGTGTTGAGCGAGCATGCTCGGCCGAATACCTGTTCGGCTCAAGCATCGCTATGCTCAGCAGATGGCGGTATTCGGCCGAGTATCGCATTTGCTCGAGCGCCATGCTAGAGTCTCCTCCACGCACGCTTCGCGGCTGCTAAGCAGCCAATAAACGTGCAGCTAAGTACTGCCATCACTTTAATGCCAGTAGCCATGTTGGCTACTGCCATTACAGTGATTGGCTGGCCGGAACACGTCATCTGGTGCTATATAGCACCTGATGACGCGGGTTCGGCTCATTGTGAGTCAGGGAGAGGTGTGCTTAGGAAGGGACAGATAGTGTAGTCCTTTTAAGCAATATTATATAACCAGCAAATAAATATTTTCCATACTTTGCAATACTTTTTGGATAGAGGGTGTCTGCAGTGCCTAAGTTGTGATATCTGTGCTGTAATACCTTCTGTGTGTTAGGGCCAGATATTGGGAAAAATATTACTGACAACAATTTTTATTTTTTTCATAATTTATCCACACTTTGCCTATAAACAGTGTCTGCAGTAAATTGTCACATCTGCGCTGCAATAGCGTGTGTGTGTGTCAGTGCCAGATACTGGGAAAAATATTACTGACAACAAATATATTTTTTCCATAATTTATCCACACTTTGCCTATAAACGGTGTCTGCAGTGAATTGTCACATCTGCACTGCAATAGCGTGTGTGTGTGTCAGGGCCAGATATTAGGAAAAATATTAGCGAAAACAATTATATTTTTCCCATAATGTATCCACAATTTTCCTGTAAACGGTCCCTTATAACATATAACATTTACCGTATTTTTCGCCCTATAAGACGCACCGGCACATAAGACGCACCTAGGTTTTTGAGGAGGAAAATAAGAAAAAAAATAATTTTGAACCAATAGGTGTGCTTTTGGTGGATTTTGAACTAATTGTGGTCTGTGGATGGCACACTGTTGTGGGGGATCTGTGGATGGTGAACTGTTATGGGGGATCTGTGGGTGACGCACTGTTATGGGGGATCTGTGGGTGACGCACTGTTATGGGGGATCTGTGGGTGACACTTATGGGGGATCTGCGGGTGACACTTATGGGGGATCTGTGGGTGACAGTTATGGGGGATCTGTGGGTGGCTCTTATTGTGCTCTCTGGATGGCACTGTTATGGGGATCTGTGTATGACACAGTTATGGGGTGGATCTGTGGGTGACGCACTGTTATGGGGGATCTGTGGGTGACACTTATGGGGGATCTGCGGGTGACACTTATGGGGGATCTGTGGGTGACACTTATGGGGGATCTGTGGGTGGCTCTTATTGTGCTCTCTGGATGGCACTGTTATGGGGATCTGTGTATGACACAGTTATGGGGTGGATCTGTGGATGACACATATATAGCATCTTATGCTATGTGTCATCCACAGATCCCCTCCATAACAGTGTCCCTGTAGTGAATGACCCTCAATACAAGGGGTGGGGGTCACATCTGCTTTTATAATGACAGCGGGGCCCGTGCAGTGACTGTATTCTACTACACGGGCCCCGCTCACTGTATAATCGTATCTGTATTTTGTAATAGTTAATTGTGTATATAATGTAATCGCATAATCAGAGCTACTTACAACTACAAGCGCTCGGTAGGTAGCAGAGAGGAGGGAGGAGGCAGACCGGGAGGATGGGCGCTGGCAGCGTGAGTCACTACGTCATGCGCCCACACCGCCGACTTCATTCATAAAGTGGGCGGTGCAGGCGCGTGACGTAGTGAGTGACACGCCGCCCGCCCGTCCTCCCGGCCTGCCTCCTCCCTCCCCTCTGCTACCTACCGAGCGCCTGTAGTTGTAAGTAGCGCTGATTATGCGATTACATTATATACACAATTAACTATTACAGAATACAGATACGATTATACAGTGAGCAGGGCCCATGTAGTAGAATACAGTCACTGCACGGGCCCCGCTGTCATTTTAAATGCAGATGCCAGCCCCCAGCCCCTCCTCCCTCACAGCTGATACACCCGCCGCACGGCATCGCGGCGGGTGTATCATTGAAAATACAGCAAAATCAGCAGCATTCGCCCCATAAGACGCACTGCTATTTTCCCCCCACTTTTGGGGGAAAAAAGTGCATCTTATATGGTGAAAAATACGGTAATATGAAGAAGGCGAGCATTAAGAGACGGGAAGTGGCCGTGATGCTGATGGTGCACGCAGAAGCCGTGGCCCTGGGCGCGGTAAAACTGTGCCTGCTGCTAGAGCACAAGAAAAACAATCATCCAAGATATCTAGCTTCATGTCCCAGTTTGCAGGGCGGCGCAGGACACCACTCTTGAAGTCAGCCCAGTGCGAGCAGGTGGTCGGTTAGATTGGAGCAGATAGTGCTTCCAGTCGGTTAGGCACCACCCTGTCTTCTATCAAGTCCAGTCTTAGTAGCCAGGAGTCTGGTCCACACAATCCTTACCCTGATCCTCCTTCCTCCCACCATTTACAGTCTGGCCAAACAAGTAATCCCACACTTGGATATTCCAAAGAGCTCTTTTCAGCGCCATTCCTTGATTTGGCCCTCTCGCCATGCACGCTTGAAGAGGGACCTGAAATCTTGTGCCCCGATTCCCAACCTCTTGAGCATCCAGAGTCACAAGAACATGACACTGGGGAATGGAAATTAGTGTTTAATGAGGTGGATGATGATGAGACACTGTTGCCAATTACTCAACCGCAATTACTGTCTCAAGAGGTTGAGGAAGAGGATGACACACATTTGTCAATCACTGAGGTTGTGGTTAGGTCAACAAATCAAGAGGATGATCAGAGTGAGGAAGGGGAAGAGGAGGTGGTGGACGATGAGGTCACTGACCCAACCTGGGAAGGTGGAAAGCCGAGCGAGGACAGCAGTACAGAGGGGGAGGCATCTGCAGCACCGCAAACAGGCTGGAAGATGCAGTGGGGTGGCAAAAGGGAGAAGGCGGGCCACACCACACAAGTCTGCAACTGTTCCACGAAGCACCCCTTGCATAAATCTCCCTTGCCAAGGGGTAGGTGTTCCGCAGTATGGTGCTTTTTTGAGGAAAGTGCGGGCGACAAAAGAATAGTAGTTTGCAACCTGTGCCACACCAAAATGAGCCGAGGCGTGAACACTAGCAATCTCACCACCACCAACAAGATCTGCCACATGGCATCAAAGCACCCTAATAGGTGGGCCGAACGCCTGGGTCCAAAATCTGTGTCTGCTGATCACACCACTGGCTCCTCTTCCCCTGTGTAACGTGCTGGCCATTCCCCTGTTCAAGACATAGGCCCCGATGCCTCCCGCCCTGCACCTGGACCTTTGCAAGCACCATCAGCTAGAACATCCACTTCCCTGTCCCAGCACAGTGTCCAAATGTCATTACCCCAGGCATTTGAAAGCAAGCGCAAATACCCAGCCACCCACCCACAGGCCATGTACAGCTTTCCAAATTACTGGCCCTTGAAATGTTGCCATTTAGGCTTGTGGACACTGAGACCTTCCGTAGCCTGATGTCGGTGGCTGTCCCTCGTTATGCATTCCCCAGCCGCCACTATTTTTCAAGGTGTGCCATGCCAGCCTTACACCAACATGTGTCCCTTAACATCACACGTGCCCTGACCAACGCAGTTACTGGGAAGGTCCACTTAACCATGGACACATGGACAAGTGCTTTTGGCCAGGGACGCTACATTTCCCTGACAGCACACTCAACCTAGAACCAGGCATGGTTGTGTCTGAAAATTGGCTGTAACTTGGTGGCGACTTTGGAGCTGGGCAACGTTAGACACATGCCTTGCCCACGTATTCAACCTTGTGGCTCAGCGGTTTCTAAAAACAAACCCCAATTTGCCTGAACTACTGGTGAAGGTTTGCCGCAGGTGTGCACATTTCCGCAAGTCACCGACAGCTTCAGCCGGTCTGTCAGCAGCACTTGAAATTGACAGCTCACCGGCTGTTGTGTAATGTGAGCATGCACTGGAACTCCATGTTCCACATGTTGGCCAGGCTTTGTGAGCAGCAGAGGGCAGTTGTGGAATACCAGCTGCAACATGGTTGTCGCCTTTCCAGTCAGCTTCCGCTATTCACAAGCGAGGAGTGGGCATGGATGTCTGACCTCTGTAAAGTTTTATGCAACTTTGAGGAATCAACACAGATGGTGAGCGGCGATAACGTTATTATCAGCTTAACCATCCCACTTCTGTGTCTTCTCAAATGCTCACTGACCACAATTAAGGACGATGCTGTGCATGTGGAAGAGGTGGAAATGAGTGAAGACATTACACAGGTTGATGATAGCCAGACCACACTCAGTTTGTCTTCTCAGCGCAAATTGGAGGCTGAAGAGGAGAAGGAGCAGGAGACCGTTGCCTCCGCTACAGGGGCTAGTACCCATGGAAGTTTAATTCCATCTTTTCTGTGTGGGTGGGAAGAAGAGGAGGAAGAGGATGAGGAGATTGGGAGTGATCCTCCTGATGACGACAGCGAAGTCTCGCCTGTTGGTACTCTGGCACACTTGGCTGACTTCATGTTAGGCTGCCTTTCCAGCGACCTGCGCGTTATGCGCATTTTAAACAACACGGATTTCTGGTTATTCATCCTTCTTGACCCCCGCTACAAAGGTAACTTCTCATCTCTCATTCCTCCGGTGGAGAGGACAAGCAAAATGGCGCAATAACAGAAGATTCTTGTTGGAAAATTGATCCAAAATTTTCCATCTGACGCTGGCTGCAGAGTCTGTACTTCCTTGGCTAACCGAGGAGGTGAGACAAGGGAAACACACAGTTCCAACAGAGGCAGGGCAACACTCCCCAAAGCCCGGGACAGTTTCATGACACCCCGCCAGCACCCTAACCCTGATGTGCGGCCTACTGCCACAAGGAGAGAAAAATTTTGGAAGATGGTGAAGGAGTACATAGCAGACCATGTCAGCATCCTCAATGATCCCTCAGTGCCTTACAGCTACTGGATGTCCAAGCTGGACATATGGCACGAACTTGCGCTCTACGCTTTGGAGGTGCTGGCCTGCCCTGCCGCCAGCGTTTTGTCTGAGCGTGTATTTAGTGCTGCTGGTGGCATTATAACAATTAAGCGTATACACCTGTCAACTGAAAATGCTGACAGGTTGACTCATATAAAAATGAATAAGGCCTGTATTGACCATGAATTCTGGACTCCACCAGAGGAATGCTGATGAACATAAAGGCACTTAACATGTGTTGTTTTTAAGGTGTTGACAAGAAAATCTCAGCAGACCACGGTTTCTTTAATTTATCTGCTTATTATTTTATTCCATAAATCCTTACAATAATTGACGCGTTTCAGCCCGTCCAGCCTTCGTCAGCAAACATTTCACAAACTGATATACATCTCAACTTATAGTAACTACCCACAAACACATGGGATGACGTCAGATGTGCAGGTGAAGGCGGCGATATCACTATCCGTCAATCAAAGGTAATAGGCGTATAAACCGGCCACTACAGCCGGTAAATGAATACACATGTATACCATAATGCAACAACTTAGTTACAAAGTTACGCATAATCAAATACTAAAATGTAAAACAATAAAGTATATAAACGATACCACAAAGTATCATCTTGAATAAGCCGTCTGAAAGGGAAAAAATAATAATAATTAGCACATCATATGTATCATTTATCATCCAGGAGAGTAATTTCATAATCCCTATTGAGCCCCCTGGGCTGCAAAGTGCCCAGGGTATGGATCCAATAGGCTTCCCTGCGCAATAATTGTTTTTTAATATCACCACCTTTCCTGTGTCTTGTGACCTGTTCTAACACTTGAAATCTCAATTGGGAGATAGAATGACATGCACAACGAAAGTGAGCTGGTATGGGTAAAATCAAATTACCAGTCCGTATCGTGGACTTGTGCTGACATACAGTGGGGGAAATAATTATTTGACCCCTCACTGATTTTGTAAGTTTGTCCAATGACAAAGAAATGAAAAGTCTCAGAACAGTATCATTTCAATGGTAGGTTTATTGTAACAGTGGCAGATAGCACATCAAAAGCAAAATCGAAAAAATAACTTTAAATAAAAGATAGCAACTGATTTGCATTTCATTGAGTGAAATAAGTATTTGACACCCTACCAACCATTAAGAGTTCTGGCTCCCACAGAGTGGTTAGACACTTCTACTCAATTAGTCACCCTCATTAAGGACACCTGTCTTAACTAGTCACCTGTATAAAAGACACCTGTCCACAGAATCAATCAATCAAGCAGACTCCAAACTCTCCAACATGGGAAAGACCAAAGAGCTGTCCAAGGATGTCAGAGACAAAATTGTAGACCTGCACAAGGCTGGAATGGGCTACAAAACCATTAGCAAGAAGCTGGGAGAGAAGGTGACAACTGTTGGTGCGATTGTTCGAAAATGGAAGGAGCACAAAATGACCATCAATCGACCTCGCTCTGGGGCTCCACGCAAGATCTCACCTCGTGGGGTGTCAATGGTTCTGAGAAAGGTGAAAAAGCATCCTAGAACTACACGGGAGGAGTTAGTTAATGACCTCAAATTAGCAGGGACCACAGTCACCAAGAAAACCATTGGAAACACATTACACCGCAATGGATTAAAATCCTGCAGGGCTCGCAAGGTCCCCCTGCTCAGGAAGGCACATGTGCAGGCCCGTCTGAAGTTTGCCAATGAACACCTGAATGATTCAGAGAGTGACTGGGAGAAGGTGCTGTGGTCTGATGAGACCAAAATAGAGCTCTTTGGCATTAACTCAACTCGCTGTGTTTGGAGGAAGAAAAATGCTGCCTATGACCCCCAAAACACCGTCCCCACCGTCAAGCATGGGGGTGGAAACATTTTGCTTTGGGGGTGTTTTTCTGCTAAGGGCACAGGACAACTTATTCGCATAAACGGGAAAATGGACGGAGCCATGTATCGTGAAATCCTGAGCGACAACCTCCTTCCCTCTGCCAGGAAACTGAAAATGGGTCGTGGATGGGTGTTCCAGCACGACAATGACCCAAAACATACAGCAAAGGCAACAAAGGAGTGGCTCAAGAAGAAGCACATTAAGGTCATGGAGTGGCCTAGTCAGTCTCCGGACCTTAATCCAATCGAAAACCTATGGAGGGAGCTCAAGCTCAGAGTTGCACAGAGACAGCCTCGAAACCGTAGGGATTTAGAGATGATCTGCAAAGAGGAGTGGACCAACATTCCTCCTAAAATGTGCGCAAACTTGGTCATCAATTACAAGAAACGTTTGACCTCTGTGCTTGCAAACAAGGGTTTTTCCACCAAGTATTAAGTCTTTTTTTGTTAGAGGGTTCAAATACTTATTTCACTCAATGAAATGCAAATCAGTTGCTATCTTTTATTTAAAGTTATTTTTTCGATTTTCCTTTTGATGTGCTATCTGCCACTGTTACAATAAACCTACCATTGAAATGATACTGTTCTGAGACTTTTCATTTCTTTGTCATTGGACAAACTTACAAAATCAGTGAGGGGTCAAATAATTATTTCCCCCACTGTATACGGTCTCTTACAGTTTGCATCGTCTCCCTAATGTATAGTAGGGCACATGGACACTAGATTAACTAAACTACATTAGTTGATTCACAGATAAAAAAGCCATGTATACTGAATGATTTACCCATATATGGGTGATGAAAGGATTCACCCCTAATGATGTGAGAGCATTGAGCACAATGCAGACAAGGTTAAGTGCAGTTGCTTTGGGTCCTCAGCATGCTTTGCCGCATACTCTTTTTCATGGGGCCAATGTCAGCCTTTGGAAGGTGGTCACGATAATTTTTCATGCGTTTATTACATATCAACGGTGGATTCTGAAACTCCAATATGTGTGGGTATGATCTACCTAATAACGACCAATGTTTTCGAATGATATAATCAAATCTCCTATTAAACGGATGAAATTTATGCACAAAACTTACCCTAAGGCCTCATGCACACGACCGTTGTGTGCATCCGTGGCCATTGTGCCGTTTTCCGTATTTTTTCGCGGACCCATTGACTTTCAATGGGTCCGTGGAAAAATCGGAAAATGCACCGTTTTGCAGCCGAGACCGTGATCCGTGTATCCTGTCCGTCAAAAAAATAAGACCTGTCCTATTTTTTTGACGGACAACGGTTCACGGACCCATTCAAGTCAATGGGTCCGTGAAAGAACACGGATGCACACAAGATTGGCATCCGTGTCCGTGATCCGTGGCCGTAGGTTAGTTTTTATACAGACGGATCCGAAGATCCCTCTGCATAAAAGCTTTTCATAGCTGAGTTTTCACTTCGTGAAAACTCAGAACCGACAGTATATTCTAACACAGAGGCGTTCCCATGGTGATGGGGACGCTTCAGGTTAGAATATACTAAAAGAACTGTGTACATGACTGCCCCCTGCTGCCTGGCAGGTGCTGCCAGGCAGCAGGGGGCAGCCCCCCCCCCCTGTAGTTAACACATTGGTGGCCAGTGTGGCCGGCCCCCCCCCTCCCTCCCCTGTAGTTAACTCATTGGTGGCCAGTGGGCCCCCCTCCCTCCCCTGTAGTTAACTCATTGGTGGCCAGTGGGCCCCCCTCCCTCCCCTGTAGTTAACTCGTTGAAGGCCAGTGGGCCTTCTCCCCTCCCTTCCCCTCCTAATTAAAATCTCCCCCCTATCATTGGTGGCAGCGGAGTGTACCGATCGGAGTCAGTTGGGAGACATGACCTGTCACTTACCAGTAGGAGGAGCTCCCGGCCGGACGCAGACATCGCAGACATCGCAGCTCGCAGGTAAGTATAATGGTTCTACAAATTGCTAAGTAACCATGGCAACCGGGACTGCAGTAGCGTCCTGGTTGCCATGGTTACCGATCGGAGCCCCAGCGATTAAATTGGGACTCTGATCGGTACACTCCGCTGCCACCAATGATAGGGGGGAGATTTTAATTAGGAGGGGGAGGGAGGGGAGAAGGCCCACTGGCCATCAACGAGTTAACTACAGGGGAGGGAGGGGGGGGCCCACTGGCCACCAACGAGTTAACTACAGGGGAGGGAGGGGGGGGCCCACTGGCCACCAACGAGTTAACTACAGGGGAGGGAGGGGGGCCGGCCGCACTGGCCACCAATGAGTTAACTACAGGGGAGGGGGGGCCCACTGGCCACCAATGAGTTAACTACAGGGCAGGGGGGGGCCGGCCGCCCTGGCCACCAATGTGTTAACTATAGTGGGGGGGCTGCCCCCTGCTGCCTGGCAGCACCTGCCAGGCAGCAGGGGGCAGTCATGTTCACAGTTCTTTTAGTATATTCTAACCTGAAGCGTCCCCATCACCATGGGAACGCCTCTGTGTTAGAATATACTGTCGGATTTGAGTTTCACGATGTAACTCAAATCCGACGGTATATTCTAACATAGAGGCCTTCCCATGGTGATGGGGACGCTTCAAGTTAAAATATACCATCGGATTGGAGAAAACTCCGATCCGATGGTATATTAACTCCTGACTTTACATTGAAAGTCAATGGGGGACGGATCCGTTTGAAATTGCACCATATTGTGTCAACGTCAAACGGATCCGTCCCCATTGACTTGCATTGTAATTCAGGACGGATCCGTTTGGCTCCGCACGGCCAGGCGGACACCAAAACGACTTTTTTTTCATGTCCGTGGATCCTCCAGAAATCAAGGAAGACCCACGGACGAAAAAACGGTCACGGATCTCGGAAAAACGGAACCCCGTTTTGCGGACCGCAAAAAAATACGGTCGTGTGCATGAGGCCTAAGGCCTCTATCAATTGTTTTTTTATCTGACTAGTGTTAGAGTAGCTTCCTTCAAGATTTTTTCAGGATACCCTCTCAGTTTAAATCTATCCCTCATCTCACTCAATATTATTTCCTGAGTGTCTGCGTCTGAAACTATCCGTTTCACCCGCTGTATCTGTGTGTAAATAGCCCTCATCATCCTTAATCAACATCGTATCCAAGAAGCTCACTTGTGTCTGACTATACGTCATCGTAAATTTCAGGCCAGGTACCACATTATTAATATACTAATATTAATATGGAAGACCAGGAGGGCTTCAAGTGGCCCCGCCCACACGCAAACAATATTGTCAATAAATCTTTTCCATAATAAAACATTTTTTGGATAATTTAAATCAGTATATACATATGTTTCTTCAAAAGACATCATGAATGCGTTTGCGTAGGGCGGGGCCACATTGCAACCCATCGCGGTCCCCCGTCGTTGCAGGTATAAATCTTCCCCGAACACAAAATTGTTTTTAAACAGCACAAGATGTAATAATTTCAAAGCAAACTCTTGTTGTATCTTTGTGTAACTGCTCGATCGCAACAGACGTGATGTTGCCTCCATCCCCCCCTCATGATTGATGGAGGTATAGAGGCTGACCACATCAATCATGACCAGCCAGCATTCGCAAGATATTCTACCCAATGCTCTTATGATTTCCAAAAATTGCGATGTGTCCAATAAGACTGATGCAGTCTTTTTTTATTAAAAGTGTTAGTATTTTTTCTAATGTAATCGCTAATGGAGAGATTGAATTAACCGACGCCACAATAGGGCATCCTGGCGGGTCCACAAGCGTCTTATGGACCTTGGGAAGCATATAGAACACCGGAGTAACTGGTGAATGATTAAGCAAAAATTAACTCAGTTTATCATCAATTGTTCTCAAGGCTTTGTAGTAATCCACTATTGCCATAATCTTGCGTTTTATATCAAATACCGGGTCCTTATTCAATCTCATATAGGTATCTGTATCTGACAATTGGCGCATAGCTTCTTTGAGATAGCTGCTTTTGTCCATGATAACCAATGACCCTTATCCGCAGGTTTCACTATAAGATTTTGATCTTGCATCAATGGTTCAATAGCTTGACTTTCTTGTAGGGTGACATTAAATGATACATGTAGCTCGCCTCTTTTTATAGAGTCCATCAAGGTCTGAACATCCCTTGATACAAGCTGGATATAAGTTTCAACTGGGTGTGCCCTGTATTCTCATGCACCCCTTCCACCACAAACAAGGGTATATGGTTAAATCTTCCTTTTCTCATCCTCCTGTCATATCAATATGCATTGATTATTCGTCACATATAATGCCCTTGCATATATGGCCTTCGAATATAATTTTTTAGAGGCTCCGCTCACCAGCAGGCCCTCAAATAAAAATTTTTAGAGGGTCCACTCACCAGCAGGCCCTCAGATCAAATTTTTTACAGGGTCCACTCAACAGCAGGCCCTCACATATAATATTTTAGAGGGTCCGCTCACCAGCAGGCCCTCACATATAATTTTTTAGACGGTCCGCTCACCAGCAGGCACTCGCATCAAATTTTTTACAGGGTCCGCTCACCAGCAGGCCATCATATCAAATTTTTTACAGGGTCAGCTCACCTGCAGGCCGCAACTCAAATCTTTTACAGGGTCAGCTCACCTGCAGGCCCGCAACTCAAATCTTTTATAGGGTCAGCTCACCTGCAGGCCCAAACCTAAAATCTTTTACAGGGTCAGCTCACCTGCAGGCCCGCAACTCAATGTGAATGAGGCCCTCCCAGTGGCGTATCCAGGGGGGGGGCAATGGGGCAATTGCCCCCCCCGAGCTGGCGCCGGCGGGGCACAGGGAGATGAGCGCTTCCATTGTGGAAGCGCTCATCTCCAGTCATCTGTATCGCTATCCTCAAGACAGCGATACAGATGCCTGTGCTGCGGCAGGGGAGGCAGAGGTGTGTCCCTTTCCCTTCCTCTGATAGGCTGCAGGCACTAGGCCGGCAGCCTATCAGAGTCCGGCGCAAGCGGCGCGATGACGTAATCGCGCCGCCTGAGCCATACAGCGCGGGACACAGGCCTGAAGAGGCCTGCATCGCATTGCTGACATGGAGGTAAGTATGTTTTTTTTTTTTTTAATATATACAATACTTTTGGGGGGGGGGGGCGGCGGCTGTTAAGGGGGGCTGTTATTACTGGCAGACAGGGGGGCTGTTATTACTGGAGGCACAGGGGGGCTGTTATTACTGGAGGCACAGGGGGGCTGTTATTACTGGAGGCACTGGGGGGCTGTTATTACTGGAGGCACAGGGGGGCTGTTATTACTGGAGGCACAGAGGGGCTGTTATTACTGGCGGCACAGGGGGGCTGTTATCACTGGCGGCACAGGGGGGCTGTTATTACTGGCGGCACAGGGGGGCTGTTATTACTGGCGGCACAGGGGGGCTCTTATCACCCTAAGTAACTGTAAGTGTTCATGTGAAATATGTTTGTTATACACATATAGCCTACACCGTGCCACACAATATACAATATACCGCTACACTGTGCCACACAATATACAGTATACCTCTACACTGTGCCACACAATATACAGTATACTGCTAAACTGTGCCACACAATATACAGTATACCTCTACACTGTGCCACACAATATACAGTATACCTCTACACTGTGCCCCACAATATACAGTATACCTCTACACTGTGCCACACAATATACAGTATACCTCTACACTGTGCCCCACAATATACAGTATACCTCTACACTGTGCCACACAATATACAGTATACCTCTACACTGTGCCACACAATGTACAGTATACCGCTACACTGTGCCCCACAATATACAGTATACCGCTACACTGTGCCACACAATATACAGTATACCTCTACACTGTGCCACACAATATACAGTATATCTCTACACTGTGCCCCACAATATACCATATACCTCTACACTGTGCCCCACAATATACAGTATACTCTACACTGTGCCACACAATATACAGTAAACCTCTACACTGTGCCCCACAATATAGATTATACCTCTACACTGTGCCACACAATATACAGTATACCTCTACACTGTGCCCCACAATATACAGTATACCGCTACACTGTGCCACACAATATACAGTATACCGCTACACTGTGCCCCACAATATACAGTATACCGCTACACTGTGCCACACAATATACAGTATACCTCTACACTGTGCCACACAATATACAGTATACCTCTACACTGTGCCCCACAATATACAGTATACCTCTACACTGTGCCACACAATATACAGTGTACCTCTACACTGTGCCACACAATATACAGTATACCTCTACACTGTGCCACACAATATACAGTATACCTCTACACTGTGCCACACAATATACAGTATACCGCTACACTGTGCCACACAATATACAGTATACCGCTACACTGTGCCACACAATATACAGTATACCTCTACACTGTGCCCCACAATATACAGTATACCTCTACACTGTGCCCCACAATATACAGTATACCTCTACACTGTGTAGTCTGTTCTATAAGCACCATTGTTTTGTGGCAGCGGACAGAACATAATCTGAAAGTGCCCCTCCTGAGACCAGGCTCTGGATCCGCCACTGGGCTCTCCTTTATGTGATATACAGGTTGTATCGGAGTGCCTCTTCCTTGTAATTTTTGGCAGCACTTATACTTTATATACAAGTAAATATACAGGAAAGAATGTTTTCAATCACTTTTTCCTATAAAATAAATTTTTTACTTTGGTTTTGTGCGTAAAACCTTAATTAGATTGTGGGCCTGGTGATCAGTTTAAGGCCTTTTAAGCATCAGTAGCAGCAGCAGCATGGTGATAAAAATGAGTGGCAAGGTGACATACTGTGGAGATGACAGCATGAGGAGGCCACACAGTGGCACAATGACAAAGTCTGGATAAAAGACTAAGGCCACAGATTGTTGAGAAAGATGCAGATGGAATCAAATCTGTAGAGCTGTAACACGGTAACCTGCAGATTAATGCAGACCAGGGGCGTAGCTATAGGGGAAGCAGGGGAAGCTGCAGCTTTGGGGCCCTGACCCAGAAGGGGCCCATCCAGGAGGAGGAGGACTAAAGGATTTGGTCAGGGGCCCCTCAACAGTATTACACAATTAAATTATATACAGTGACAGTATAGACAGTGTTTAAAATGGATGGAACAGCTGCCGGACCTGGTCTGAGAGAACGATCTTTACTAGCCACAGGAATGGGGGCGGCATGAAAGGAAGGGGTCGCTAAAAAAAATCTGTGGGATGGAGCCCCTATTCAAAAATTTGCTGTGGGGCTGTAGAGGGAAGTGGTATATTGCAAATATATGTATATATGACTTTTAATATATTAATATATATATATATATATATATATATATATATATTATTGGCTCTGAATGGCCAGTATGAGCCCAGGTCTATGTGTGTATATGTATATATATGGAGATGTGTGTATGCCCCTTATATTGCACACATCTGTATGTGTGTGTGTGTATATGGGCTTATATTAGGGGATGTCTATATATGGATGTATGTATGCCCCAGTTAATACATGCATCTATATATACGTTTATGGCTGTCCCCCAGGTATATATTATATATAGATGTGTGTATGCCCCTTATATTACATACATCTATATATACAGTATATTCATATATATATATATATATATATATATATATATATATATATATACATATATACTTATATAGACCTAAATGCGGCCAGAGTAGATGACCCCAGTCACGGTGCGTGCTATCCTAAGGATAGGTCACTGTATGTTAGCACTGCACAACCCCTTTGAATAAAGAACCTTCATACTTACCATTACTCCTATATAAATGAAAGCCATGACACCAATGTAGGGAGAGTCTGATAAAAAAAAAAAAATATATGGTAATTGCAAATCTAAGAAATTCCAAATAGCCTTGGTTATCTCTACTTCAATTAGTAACAATAAAAATAACCTAACATGCATCACAAAAGTGATAATTTCTTGTTTTGATAATCAAGGTTAATCACAATATGTCTTATAATAAAGCTTAATAATAAAATGTAGAACTACTTAACAGCATTAGATAGATAGAGATTCACCTGTGCATTATCTAAATTAGCTTTTCTTGTCCTCATATTTAAGCACTTAAGTGTACTTACCTTACAGATCTTGTCTATTGTGGCAGTGTTGTTATAATTATTGAGAGAAGACTATTGTGTTTTAAAGCATAGTGCTTTTAAGGGATATTGAGTATTCCATAATAGCACTTCAACTACTCACACTGTACTAAATAGACAGACTAAATAACTGTTTGGGTAACTGCTGAGAGATATCAACAATTATTTAGAAAAAAAGTCCTTTCTTTGGGCTTCATCATTTCTGGGATTTGAAAGCACTGCAGGTCACAGAAGACCTCAGGTCACCTAGAAATGTATATGTAGCGTAAATCTTTAAATCTTTTAAAGAAAATGAAAAACATTTATCAGCGCTGAAATACAGTATAAATGAAATGGAAAACATGTCATATGAAACACAACAAACAGCATTTTTTGGAAACCTGAAATATAGTTATATGTGGAAACAATAGAAAAGAAAACAGATTTCCTTTGACTTCATAAAATGAACACAAAGCTATTGATGGTGCACCACATGTGCGAATCAGATTCCATCAGAATTTTGCAAAAAGAGAAAAAAATGAGAGACAAGAGAGAAAAATATGAGCCATAGGAGTCCTTAGAGTGTCAAAAATGTTCAGGCCAAATAGTAGCCAAATTGAACCCGAATAGAATTTTGAACAATTTGCTCACCTCTATTCATCACAATGGTTAATTGTAATAATTTATTTTTATTTCTACCGTCTTGAAAAAATTATATTTATATTCAATGTATTAATTCTAAGCATGATTGTAGATGATAATTTAAAAGCTTGTGGAAAGGCAATCAATGAATTAAACCTGATAAAAATGCTAACTTGTATATTGTCAGCTTTTTTTTACACTTTGTGTCAAGTATTGTTTTGAAATGTTTTGACAATTATAATTGGTATTAGAAATGGGAAGTTAAGCATTTAGTATACTAACATCTGTTAGGTTAAAGGGAACATGTCATCAACTTTATGCTGACCTCGATGAGGGCAGCATAAAATAGTGACATAAATGCTGATTACAGCGGTGTGTCACTCATGAGCTAAAAGTCAGTGGTTGCTGAGAACCAGCATCTTCATCATTGCAGCACAGGTCCTGAAAAGAGTCAAATCTACCTGAGAAGAGTCCTGGTTATTCATAATCTCCTGCACTCTCCCCATCTGCTGATGATTGGCAGTTCTCTTCTAGAGACAAAGGGAGAAAACTAGGTAGAAGACAATCATCAGCAGGTGGGCAGGGAGAGCAGGGATTTATTAATAACCATGACTCTTCTCAGGTGGCCGGGACTCTTTTCTAGGCTCATTCTGCAATGATTGTAATGTTGGTTCTCGGCAACCGTCACTCCCCAGGATTATGCTCCGTAGCAATAAAGAGGGGAGTAATAGTTGGTGGAGTAAAACTCCAGACTTTATAAAAGTTCAACAGCTTTACTAGAATAAAGTTGCATCCAGACTTGCATTAGATATTTCTCTGACTCCAGCAGGTTTTGTGTAAACTGGCAGACAAACTTGGATACCTTGCTTTATCTTTGTCTGCTGTGCTAATCTCTGGCTTCGGTCTGGTTACTGGACTTTGACAGTTCTGGTATCTTTGAGTGGGGTACCTTTGGCTGTTGACCCACGCGTAATACTCTGTCTCTAAACTGTAAGGGGTAAGGATGTTTTGTAATCTGCTTCTCCTGGAAGACTCCTGAGGCAGGATAGGGGCTCTCCCCTCACTGCGACATGTCTGCTCTCCTTCCAATTTTCAACTTCACTCCCCTAAAGCTTCCTGCAGCCCCTCCCTTGGTAGGAAACATGACTAGTCCACTTCTGCACATCAGGGATAAGTTCCATTCTATCTAAAGATCTCTCTCTGCCAGATGCACTGCCACCTGGTGGACAACCAGGCACAGTACATATAGTAAAATATATAACAGTTACATAGCAATAATATTAATGCACAATATCAAAGAACATGGAATCAAATTGTCACGGCCATGGCTATGACCGTGACTCCTGAACCGCATGCGGTTGTCAGCGGTTTTCTTTGGTGTTCAATCACAGGTGAGGGCTGTGGTATTTGCCTCACCTGTGGTTGCCGCTGGCAACAGTGTGTATGTGGCAGCGTAGCAGGCTGAGCTGTGCCATTGCAGCTCGCTACGTTGTGCGTGCGGTTTTGTATGATGTGTGTATGTGTGCACTTTCCTTTTTATGTTATTGTGTGCACGTCTCCTTTTAGTGGTGTTTTCCCTTCCCTGGTGTTGGAAGGGTTAATCTCCTTCCTAGTGTGTGTGTGCACTGGGTGTGTCCGACTGTGGGGTGTGGCTTCTTGGCCTATAAAGCCTCACTGCTTTTGCAGGCCTGCAGGTTGCTTCAGCCATGCTTAGCTGAGAGCAGCCTCATGTCTTTATTACCTGCCAGTAAGAGCCACCCCTGTGGTCATAACTATAATGTCGCTTTAAGTTATTTCTAGTTATGTGTGATGTCCGTGTGATGTTTTATATGTGATTTTGTGCAGCTATAGATCTGGGTCCCTGTGTGGGGATGCGTTTGTGATCTGCACCCTGCTAACACAGGGATCCAGTCAGCAAGGCTGTGGCAGGTAGGTGGAACTCTTTGTTCACCTGCCATATCCATAGAGCTGTTTATGTCTCCCCTTTTCCTGCAGCTTGGCCGTTGAGACTCCTGCTCCTCCGTGTCTAGGAGGAGTGGGCTTGTCTTACTCAGCTCCTAGGTGAGGGTCATCTTGAGGGCTAGCAGGGACTTTTAGGTTCCGGAGCATGGGCCCTCCTACCATCAAGGTTGGCTCATGTAGCTAGGAGCCAGGGTCAGGTTAGGGATGCGTTTAGGAGGTGACCTGCTCCCTAATCCTGTCTTCATGGCCAAGCAGCCGTAACATCACCGGGCTCCACACGGCTGAGGATTTCCCCCATCCTCAGCCGTGACAGTATGACCCACAGTCGCTTCTTACGTGGCGCTCCCTCGAAAGAGGGTAAAGCATGCACCGCTATCTGCGGATGGGGTGCATGCGCGTTCTCCGGAGGGGAGAGCGTTATGGGGCTCACCATTTACGGCGCGGTGAGTGGCATTCCCCGCCATTCCTCGCTCACCGTTGTCCGTGTTGGTGTCCCCTTTTGTTTGTCTTTCTCCTCCCCCCCTCCCACTGTTTTTTATGCCTCACCAACTTTCCCCTTTTGTTGTTGGGAGGGGCTTTGAGGGGTGGGAGTATGCATTCCCTCAAAAGAGGGTGAAGCATGTTCCGCCCTCTGCGGAAGGGTTACATGCGCGCTCTTCGGAGGGAGAGCGTTCTGGGGGTTTCGCCTCTGACGGCGTGGTGAGTGGCGTTTCCCCGCCTTCCCTTCACCGTTGCCTCGTTTGGCGTCCCCCTGATTTTATAGCACTAGGGTGTTTGTTTGGTGTGCGAGTTGTACACCTTCGAAAGAGGGTGCAGCATGCAGTGCCATATCCTTGTGGCCTGCATGCGCGTTCTCCGGAGGGAGAGCGTTCCTGGGGGTTCTCCGTTAACGGCACGGTTGGTGGCTTATTCCCCGCCACCTTACCGTCCGTGTTGGGGATCCCTCGTCCCTCTCCATGTTCCCATCTCTGGTCGTCTGCTGGCAGCACTCCGTAAGTGGTCCGGCTGCGTGCTGGTTAGGAGTGTCTGCTGGCAGCGACTGGAGTGGGGACGTGAGTGGAGAGTCCCCTCGTCCACTCTCAGTGGTTCCATTTCCGTGTCGCTGGTTCGGGCTGCAGGCCTCGTCGGACTGGCTGTGTTGTGTGCTGGGAGAGGATGCAGCTGACAGCGACTTTCTGGGAACCATGTCCTGAGAGTGGACGTCCCCTTCTCTCATCCCCTTGTGTGAGTCCCTCACGTGTCTTTTTTTTGGTGGGGGGGCTTTGAGGGGTGGGAGTGTCACGGCCATGGCTATGACCGTGACTCCTGAACCGCATGCGGTTGTCAGCGGTTTTCTTTGGTGTTCAATCACAGGTGAGGGCTGTGGTATTTGCCTCACCTGTGGTTGCCGCTGGCAACAGTGTGTATGTGGCAGCGTAGCAGGCTGAGCTGTGCCATTGCAGCTCGCTACGTTGTGCGTGCGGTTTTGTATGATGTGTGTATGTGTGCACTTTCCTTTTTATGTTATTGTGTGCACGTCTCCTTTTAGTGGTGTTTTCCCTTCCCTGGTGTTGGAAGGGTTAATCTCCTTCCTAGTGTGTGTGTGCACTGGGTGTGTCCGACTGTGGGGTGTGGCTTCTTGGCCTATAAAGCCTCACTGCTTTTGCAGGCCTGCAGGTTGCTTCAGCCATGCTTAGCTGAGAGCAGCCTCATGTCTTTATTACCTGCCAGTAAGAGCCACCCCTGTGGTCATAACTATAATGTCGCTTTAAGTTATTTCTAGTTATGTGTGATGTCCGTGTGATGTTTTATATGTGATTTTGTGCAGCTATGGATCTGGGTCCCTGTGTGGGGATGCGTTTGTGATCTGCACCCTGCTAACACAGGGATCCAGTCAGCAAGGCTGTGGCAGGTAGGTGGAACTCTTTGTTCACCTGCCATATCCATAGAGCTGTTTATGTCTCCCCTTTTCCTGCAGCTTGGCCGTTGAGACTCCTGCTCCTCCGTGTCTAGGAGGAGTGGGCTTGTCTTACTCAGCTCCTAGGTGAGGGTCATCTTGAGGGCTAGCAGGGACTTTTAGGTTCCGGAGCATGGGCCCTCCTACCATCAAGGTTGGCTCATGTAGCTAGGAGCCAGGGTCAGGTTAGGGATGCGTTTAGGAGGTGACCTGCTCCCTAATCCTGTCTTCATGGCCAAGCAGCCGTAACATCACCGGGCTCCACACGGCTGAGGATTTCCCCCATCCTCAGCCGTGACACAAATACACAGATGACCTTATTTGTTAGCCATTAGAGATACTAGCAAGGTGTAGGAATGGTAGTATCCCACTCTGGGGTACTACTGATATAAGTTGAGTAGTGAACAAGTGGGGTCAGTGTGAGTAGAAATACTTGCATGCAGGTTGGGAAACACCTGGGAAATAGTGATCATAATTTAATAAACTTCTAATTGCCATTCAAAAAAGAGCTTTTTTCAGAAAGGCACAAATATGGATAACATCCAAAAAGCAAAATTTGACCATCTTAGAGAGGCTATTAGCTTCAGTAAGTGGAATAATGTCCTCAAAAATAAAATACAGCCACAAAATGGCATTCTAAACTTTTAATATGAGAGGTACATAACTGGTACCTACCTTATGGGAATAAAATGATCAAGAACAAGAAAAAAAAAGAATGTAGAGGAAAAGAGATTTAAACAGGACAATAAATAACAACAAGAAAGCATTTGAATTACTAAAACAGGAAGTTAGAGTAGAAGCACAAAAAAAATGGAAAGAAAAAATAGAATATGTAAAAGGTAGATAAAGGCTGACAACCTGAGGACAGAGAGGCTCATTGCCAAAGAGAGTAAATTGAACCCTCAAATGTTCTTCAAATATATAAATGGAGAGAGGTAGAGAAGGTAATTTTCACTCTTGCAGGATCCTTCATGCGATCAAACTAGCAACTGATAGAAAACGCCCACTTATCCTTCTCAGCACAGATGCTGAGAAGGCGTTTGACCGAGTAAGTTGGCTATATATGCAAAGGTCCCTCCACAGATTTGGCATACCCCAACCTTTCATTGCAGCAATTATGTCCCTCTACCATAGTCCCAGTGCTAGAGTGAGGGTCAACGGCACCTTATCTACACCCTTTAACATAAACAATGGCACACGCCAAGGGTGCCCGTTGTCGCCCACTCTATTTATCATTACAATGGAAACACTACTACAAGCAATAAGAGAAGACCCAGAGATTAGGGGACTAAGAACTAGCCAAACTGAACATAAATGTGCTGCCTTCGCAGACGACCTGCTACTCATGATCTCTAACCCCATCCAAGCATTCCCTCCTTTAATGGCCCTGTTCGAAAAATTTGGAAAACTCTCGAACTTCAAAATTAATTATTCCAAATCAGAAGCTCTTAACATCACCGCCCCGGCTTCTCAAATCAGCAAGTTACGCACCTCTTATCCTTTCACCTGGCAACAAGAAAAGATCAAATATCTAGGCATTTATCTTACAAACTCTCTAAAAAAGTTATATTCCACAAACTATGCCCCTTATTGAAAAAATCAGAGAACAACTAAACTCTTTGTCCCTCCCATATGTTTCATGGCTAGGCAGAAAAAACTACTGCAAAACTTATATCATGCCCCAATTTCTATATCTCCTTCAAATGGTTCCTATCCATTTACCACTTTCCTTCTTTGGAACCGTCAGGTCACTTTTCTCATCTTTCCTGTGGAAAGGCAAAAGATCACGTATAGCGTATAATAAACTAATAAGAAACCGCTTTCATGGGGGTATGGGTCTTCCTGACGCCCAGACATACTACAAAGCAATCCAGCTGAAAAGATGGTTACAGTTATGCATTCCACATCTCAAGATCGCCGGCACAGATATAGAGAGAGACACGCTAACTAACGGTCAACTCGCAGGACTGTGGAGAGTTTGTAAGCCTCTCCCTCCCATAGGAGGATTAACAAAAGGAATATACTCGGTTTTCAACACCTTATTAAGTCACTCTCACCTGATATCAGTACCCTCGGAGCTCATGCCCTCCTCACTTAGCCCACTCCTCACATTCCCAAATATCACCAACCCCTCTGACTTCTGGAACACACTCGAGGATGTAAAAATTAGAGACCTACTGACCACACAAAAACAATAACTGAACTCGAAACATTCTTTCTCAACATATGAAACAAACTACCTTTTTAGATATGAAAATCTTCAAAAATGTCTGCGTCAGACTCCAAGATAAATTCAAGACCTCAGACGAATCTACATGGTTTGAACAATTAATCCTCAGGCGTACTTCTCTTAAGCACATAACATCTGATATCTATAAAAATCTAATAGGCTTACTAAAAACAAATAAACCAGATTACATTATCCAATGGGAAGTAGACCTGGGAATATCCTTTAGCCCGGCAGAGATAGACCTCATTCACCTAAGATCGCATGGTTTTTCTAGATGTGTAAAAATCCAAGAGCATTCATACAAAACGATGGTCAGATGGTACAAGGACCCCAATAAACTCTATAGAATGGGCTTATCAGACTCAGATGTCTGTTGGCGCTGCTCTCAGGGCAAAGGCACGCTTGGCCACATATTCTGGGCTTGCCCGCTAATTACCAGCTACTGGACTGAAATCGAGAAAATGATCAACAGGATATGCAATTCCTCCCTTAAGCTTTCTGCAACATCAGTTCTCTTGTGGCTACCCTCTAAAGATTGGTCCCCTAAATCAAATGACCTACCCACTTGGCTGGTCCAGGCGGCGAGATCGTTAATTCCGTTGCTATGGCTTAGCCCAGATCCTCCCTCCATCTCCCAGTGGAAAGCTAAAGTAGACCAATTATATCTCATGGAAGAAGTATGCAGTTGGGCTAATAGGTCCCATTCAAAATTTCTAAAATATGGCACCCCTGGAAAACAGTAGAGACAAGTAGGAGGGTTGGCCGGTCTAAGCTACCCCACTTCAAAGATCAGATCAACTTAGCGACTCATTCACTTCTTTAAATACATACCCATATTTGAGTAGCATCTGAGTCAAAGAGTGAGTCTTACTTAATAATACCACTTAAATTCACTACATTCTCAGACTAAGCCGAGATGAGGTTGAGGGATCCTGAGATATTTATACTTGTCTTCTATAACAAAGTGGTTGCCGTGACGGTGGGAACTTCCTAATTCCCTACTCCTAAGAGGTGGCTTCTTCAACTTTCTTCTGCTATCTTCAAATGCACTCGACTACTTCTAACTATAATCAACTACACTCTTCTCTCATCTGTGTAGTCGAAGACATAAGACCAATAAAAGTAGACTAGCGAACTTAGTATCGTTTGGAGGATGTTCCTGACTCCACCAGTTCGTTAAAATATCTGTGACAGATAGCTTAATGCCAAAATAGCTTGAATATACCTGAATGTAACTCACAGTATCGCCTAAAACAAGCAACAAGAGGTAATTTAATGTATGTGTTTTATAAGTACTGTAAAATATACCTATATATTTATTACAAAAGTGATGTAATATGATATTCATGATGTCATTGAAACCAAATAAACAGATATTTGTTAAAAAAATATATATATAAATGGAAAAAGGGTTAAGCCTGAAAGTGTTGGCCCTTTAAAGAGGGAAAAGGGAGGTGTTGGAGACAGGGCCAAATCTGCCATGAGGCAAGATGAGCTCTGTCCTCAGGCGGCCGGCAATCTGCCTTTGGGGGGAAGGGGATGGAAGCTTATGGCATTTTACTGGAGTCTCTGGCTTCAGTCCCTGCCGTTCTGCCGTTCTGCCTCATTCTATGAAGCAGTAGAATGTTGCAGAAGTTTGCAATGACACCATCATGATCTCTTGCGCTGGGTTTCACATGAGCACGTCATGCAACTTCCTGCACCTGTATGCGGCAGCTCAGGCTTCTTCCGGCCTGTGGCCTACATCACAAACAGTAACTGGGAATGGGCTGCATCTCCCACTAGCCCGTTCTCCCTTTCAAGCAGTCAGGGCTTATCAATGTCAGCAGAAGGAAGAAGTTGTTCCTTCCCATCGACTTCAATGTCGACTATTGCTCCTGATGCTTCTCCTTCTCCTCCTCATCCTCTTCATCTGTTTCAAAAGCAATTGATCACAGAGACGATTACAAAAAGACTACAGTATGTGTGCACTCATCCAACGCCGCAGAAGTTGAACATGCACCTGCCCAAGTTACTGGTAATACAGTTCCTCCATTTCTATGCAGTTGACTCTACACATTTCAGAGAACTGAAGGCTTATGCCCACCCAAGGTGGAGAGTCCCAAATCAACATTACTTTTCCAAAAAAGATGTACCATCCCTACATGCATACATTGACCAGAAGGATGGGCAGTCTTGGGACTTTTGTGTCCAGTAGAGTCCATGAATTTATGGAGTTATAATTATGGTCAATGGCATTATATGTCGTTCACAACCCCACTGGGAAAATTTGGCTCTAGCCCAGACACACCAGCAATTTGGCTAGGTGATGATAATGTCGCCTCCGCGTTGTAATGCTGGTATTTCTGTGCCAATGTCTTCTTCTGCCTCCTCATACTTCACCTTATCCTCACCTTCCCTTCTAGGAACAGTTCACAGTGGTCCTTCAGCATATCACCCATGCAAAGTTAGTCATTGTCACGCGGTTCTGCACCTGGTCAGCCAAGGTAAACTGAGCCACACCAGGGGGAACTGCTTGGCATCATCTATAATGAAATCGATTGGTGGTTGTCTCCTCACCAACTGGAGATAAAAACCATGGTTACTGATAATGGGAAAAACATTTTGTTTGTGCTATGCCAGGAGGGCTGACCCATGCACCTTGCATGACAATGTCTGCAATCTCATTGTTACCTGGTTCCTCAAGTTTTCCACTGAAATGCAAGACCTGTTGAAATTGTTCAGAAATTGTCATGCACTTTAGCCACTCTTACTGTGCAAAACATGCCCTCCTTGAGCTGCAAAGGCAAAATGCTCTTCCCCAACATCACCAGATATGCTATGTTTCCATCTGTTGGAAACTCCATGCTCCATAGACCCTCGCTACGGTAAAAACGGGGGGCATTTTTTTAGACCACCTGAGAGGGATGCAAAAATGGACTGCTATAAAGACATGCTATGTATTTGATTGTTCGCTGCCTATAAGCACCACTAGCATGACTGAGGAAGGAAGGGGGGTGTCAGAAACAGCTACTTTAATCTGTAGTATCTGATGAACAGTTTTCTTCAGAATTTATCTCCAGCAGCAGCAGGACATCCAGGACTATGGGGCTGCACATTTGAAGTGTGGCCGCAACTGGCTTGTATTTGCTATGACAGGCTTTCCTGCCCAGCCAGTTGTTTGGCATCAAAGCAGGTTTTCAGTGTGGAAGGGGGTATAGTACCCTCTAAGAGAATTTCCCTTCCTCCCAAAATGTTGAGAAACTAACCTTCATAAAGATTAATCAGGCATGGATTTCCAGACACAAGTGCCTGATGCAACGAACAAAAAAATGTTTTAGGCTTATCAGCACATCCTACATATCCTAGTGCACAATGCCTGATGCAATAGAATAGATCATTCTGACACTAATGATTATTCTGTAGTGTGCTGCCAGATTGGAATATTGTGTAAATGGTCCGTCACCTCTGGCCACTTGCTGCTGCCACCATTCTGATGCTGTCACCTGATGCTGCCTCTAATGCCCTTCCTACAATGAGTCTTCTTGGCCTACTGTGTTACTATTATGATTTGCCACCATCTTGTGCTGCTGCTGCCTGCTGAACAGGGAGTAGCGCTCACATGACGTGCCAAATCCCTCTTTAACAGTTGAACCCCAATCAGCCAATCAGATATTAAAGGGGTTCTGCACTTTCATTTAACTGATGATCTATCCTCTGGATAGATCATCAGCTTCTGATCGGCGGGGGTCCGACACCTGGGACCCCCGCCGATCAGCTGTTTGAGAAGGCAGTGGCGCTCCAGCAGCGCCGCAGCCTTCTCACTGTTTACCGCCGGCCCACTGACGTCACGACTAGTATCAACTAGCGTGGGTGGGGCTAAGCTCCATTCAAGTGAACAGAGCTTAGCCCCGCCCACGCTAGTTGATACTAGTCGTGACATCAGTGGGCCAGCGGTAAACAGTGAGAAGGCCGAGGCGCTGCTGGAGTGCTGCTGCCTTCTCAAACAGCTGATCGGCAGGGGTCCCGGGTGTCGGACCCCCGCCAATCAGAAGCTGATGATCTATCCAGAGGATAGATCATCAGTTAAATGAAAGTGCAGAACCCCTTTAATAACCTACCCTAACACACTGTGAACAATTCTATGCTTTCAACTTTGCTTAGGGAAGGCTCTTTTCTGTTTCAGCATGACTGTGCTCAAGTGCACAAAGTAAGATCCATAAAGGTATGGTTGGATGAGTTAAGTGTGGAAGACTAGTTTGCAGAAAGCCCTGACCTCAACCCCAACTAACACTTTTGGGATGAACTAGAACACAGATTGTGAGTCAGGACTCTCGTCCCACATCAGTGTCTGACCTCAGTAATGCTCTTGTGGATTAATGGACAAAAATCCCCAGAGACACGCTTCAAAATCTTATACAAAGCCTTCTTAGAAGAGTGGAAGCTTTTTTAACTCCAAAGGGAGTACTGATTCTATCATCTGTCACCTAATCTATCTACCAAAAATAAGAACTGGATGGATACCAAAAATTTTAATCTCAAATTGTTATTGCAAATTTTCCATGCAAAATGCTACACTAATAAGATTGTCATAAGACTCATAGTCTAATATTCTTGTCAGAAGACTATGAAACCAATAGATGGCGCTATTGAGTTATGAACAGTGCCATCTATTGGTTTTATAGTCTTCTGACAAAACTATTAGTCTTCCTTGTCATAAGACTGTGAAACCAATAGATGGCGCTGTTCATAACTCAATAGCGCCATATATTGTTTTTCATAGTCTTATGACTCATTCTGCTCATTTGCATGTCTTTCCCATATGCCCATGTTTATGCAAATGAGTTTTTACTTGACAAAACTGTATAGAAAGGTTATTGAATATCATGTTAGGACAATCAGAAAGCTTTTTGTCGCCCTAATGATATTGATTTAGGTGTGCAGGTCCACCCAAGCCATCCAACAGATGCAAAATAAATTTGAGGTTTACTGGTTCTCAGTCAGATGAGAGCTGATTTGGAATATCACATAGTGCACAAGGCTGTCATTGTAAGGTATGCTGGCTGTTATCTGACTCATGGATAGATTGATGGCTTGCACATACCTGGCTTTTGGCATATAGCCTTTGCGTGGTTGTCTATTGTATGTCGTATATAATAGGAGTCTAAGACACATCCAGCTATCCTCTTAATGCTGTTTCCAAACCATTTTGATGGGGTTTCCATTAATTTATAACCTTTTTTTATGAACCAGACAACCTTCTCTTCTGAGCAGGGGGTGCCTGGGGTTCTACCATTGACTTCCATTGTGCTCGGTAAAACACACGAGCATACCGATATGTTCGGCCAGAGCACCCGAGCACATGAGCACTTTGGTGCTCGCTCAACACTAAAGACAAAGTCAAATTTACTACTACTCATAAAGCAATATTGTCACGAGGGTGGCTACTCGCTCGGTATCAAGAGATCGCTCCATGACCTAGTGGTAGGAATGGATTACGGTCCAGGTTTTCCTTCTTAGGTTTGCGATCCTTTTTGTTCCATTTAGGATTCTGTAGCTTTTCCTTTCAGCCGTTCTCTATCAGCCACTCCCAGCTACTATATATTCTCCCTTTCTGCTTCCCTTGTTGCCAGATATAGACCTTCTTTCCAGATCTTCTATTCTGACCTCTGGTGGAGTTGGAGTTGCTGTGAAGCTGTTGGAACTGGTGCTCTCGGATCTCCGGTTCTCTCCTGTTTGTTGTCTACCTTCTTGGATTCCTTGTGTTGTTTGTCCTTTCCCTGTCGTTACCCTAGGTGTCAGTGGTGAGGACTAGTGCTCCCACCTCCCTACTCACTACGTAGGGCTTATTTCAGGCTAAGCCAGAGACAATGCATGTGATCGGTGTATGGGTTAGCAGCCCGTCTAGGGACGTCAGAGCAGGCAGGTGCCAGTGCTAGTGAAAAGGTACTCCCCTTCCCTCCGCACGTCTATTACCTGCAATATCAGACGTGATATTATATCTGGCCCTTATTTTGAAAAGAAAAAATAAACATATATATATACAGTTGCAAGAAAAAGTATGTGAACCCTTTGGAATGATATGGATTTCTGCACAAATTGGTCATAAAATGAGATCTGATCTTCATCTAAGTCACAACAATAGACAATCACAGTCTGCTTAAACTAATAACACACAAAGAATTCAATGTTACCATGTTTTTATTGAACACACCATGTAAACATTCACAGTGCAGGTGGAAAAAGTATGTGAACCCTTGGATTCAATAACTGGTTGAACCTCCTTTGGCAGCAATAACTTCAACCAAACGTTTCCTGTAGTTGCAGATCAGACGAGCACAACGGTCAGGAGTAATTCTTGACCATTCCTCTTTACAGAACTGTTTCAGTTCAGCAATATTCTTGGGATGTCTGGTGTGAATCGCTTTCTTGAGGTCATGCCACAGCATCTCAATCGGGTTGAGATCAGGACTCTGACTGGGCCACTCCAGAAGGAGTATTTTCTTCTGTTTAAGCCATTCTGTTGTTGATTTACTTCTATGCTTTGGGTCGTTGTCCTGTTGCAAAACCCATCTTCTGTTGAGCTTCAGCTGGTGGACAGATGGCCTTAAGTTCTCCTGCAAAATGTCTGATAAACTTGGGAATTCATTTTTCCTTCGATGATAGCAATCCGTCCAGGCCCTGACACAGCAAAGCAGCCCCAAACCATGATGCCCCCACCACCATACTTCACAGTTGGGATGAGGTTTTGATGTTGGTGTGCTGTGCTCTTTTTCTCCACACATAGTGTTGTGTGTTTCTTCCAAACAACTCAACTTTGGTTTCATCTGTCCACAGAATATTTTGCCAGTACTGCTGTAGAACATCCAGGTGCTCTTGTGCAAACTGTAAACGTGCAGCAATGTTTTTTTGGACAGCAGTGGCTTTCTCTGTGGTATCCTTCCATGAAATCCATTCTTGTTTAGTGTGTTACGTATCGTAGATTCGCTAACAGGGATGTTAGCATATGCCAGAGACTTTTGTAAGTCTTTAGCTCACACTCTAGGGTTCTTTTTCACCTCATTTTTACAGTCTGCGCTGTGCTCTTGCAGTCATCTTTACAGGACGGCCACTCCTAGGGAGAGTAGCAGCAGTGCTGAACTTTCTCCATTTATAGACAATTTGTCTTACCGTGGACTGATGAACAGCAAGGCTTTTGGAGATACTTTTATAACCCTTTCCAGCTTTATGCAAGTCAACAATTCTTAATCGTAGGTCTTCTGAGAGCTCTTTTGTGCAAGGCATCATTCACATCAGGCAATACTTCTTGTGAAAAGCAACCCAGAACCGGTGTGTGTTTTTTATAGGGCAGGGCAGCTGTAACCAACACCTCCAATCTCATCTCATTGATTGGACTCCAGTTGGCTGACACCTCACTCCAATTAGCTATTGGAGATGTCATTAGTCTAGGGGTTCACATACTTTTTCCACCTGCACTGTGAATGTTTACATGGTGTGTTCAATAAAAACATAGTAACATTGAATTCTTTCTGTGTTATTAGTTTAAGCAGACTGTGATTGTCTATTGTTGTGATTTAGATGAAGATCAGATAACATTTTATGACCAATTTGTGCAGAAATACATATCATTCCAAAGGGCTCACATACTTTTTCTTGCAACTGTATATATATATATATATATATATATATATATATATACAGTGTATATACACTCACCTAAAGAATTATTAGGAACACCTGTTCTATTTCTCATTAATGCAATTATCTAGTCAACCAATCACATGGCAGTTGCTTCAATGCAATTAGGGGTGTGGTCCTGGTCAAGACAATCTCCTGAACTCCAAACTGAATGTCAGAATGGGAAAGAAAGGTGATTTAAGCAATTTTGAGCGTGGCATGGTTGTTGGTGCCAGACGGGCCGGTCTGAGTATTTCACAATCTGCTCAGTTACTGGGATTTTCACGCACAACCATTTCTAGGCTTTACAAAAAATGGTGTGAAAAGGGAAAAACATCCAGTATGCGGCAGTCCTGTGGGTGAAAATGCCTTGTGGATGCTAGAGGTCAGAGGAGAATGGGCCGACTGATTCAAGCTGATAGAAGAGCAACGTTGACTGAAATAACCACTCGTTACAACCGAGGTATGCAGCAAAGCATTTGTGAAGCCACAACACGCACAACCTTGAGGCGGATGGGCTACAACAGCAGAAGACCCCACCGGGTACCACTCATCTCCACTACAAATAGGAAAAAGAGGCTACAATTTGCACGAGCTCACCAAAATTGGACTGTTAAAGACTGGAAAAATGTTGCCTGGTCTGATGAGTCTCGATTTCTGTTGAGACATTCAAATGGTAGAGTCCAAATTTGGCGTAAACAGAATGAGAACATGTATCCATCATCTGATGGCTACTTCCAGCAGGATAATGCACCATGTCACAAAGCTCGAATCATTTCAAATTGGTTTCTTGAACATGACAATGAGTTCACTGTACTAAAATGGCCCCCACAGTCACCAGAATCTCACCCAATAGAGCATCTTTGGGATTGTGGTGGTACAGGAGCTTCGTGCCCTGGATGTGCATCTCTCAAATCTCTCAATATGGGCCAACATTTCTAAAGAATGCTATCAGCACCTTGTTGAATCAATGCCACGTAGAATTAAGGCAGTTCTGAAGGCAATAAGGGGGTCCAACACCGTATTAGTATGGTGTTCCTATAATTCTTTAGGTGAGTATATATATATATATATATATATATATATACAGTACATACCAAAAGTTTGGACACACCTTCTCATTCAAAGAGTGTTTCTTTATTTTCATGACTATGAAGCATCAAAACTATGACTTAACACATATGGAATTATATACATAACAAACAAGTGTGAAAAAACTGAAAAAATGTCATATTCTAGGTACTTCAAAGTAGCCACCTTTTGCTTTGATTACTGCTTTGCACACTCTTGGCATTCTCTTGATGAGCTTCAAGAGGTAGTCCCCTGAAATGGTCTTCCAACAGTCTTGAAGGAGTTCCCAGAGATGCTTAGCACTTGTTGGCCCTTTTGCCTTCACTCTGCAGTCCAGCTCACCCCAAACCATCTCGATGGGTTCAGGTCCGGTGACTGTGGAGGACAGGTCATCTGGCGCAGCACCCCATAACTCTCCTTCATGGTCAAATAGCCCTTACTTTCAAAGTTTCTCCAATTTTTCGGCTGACTGACTGACCTTCATTTCTTAAAGTAATGATGGGCCACTCGTTTTTCTTTTCTTAGCTGCTTTTTTTCTTGCCATAATACAAATTCTAACAGTCTATTCAGTCGGACCATAAGCTGTGTAGCCACCTGATTTCTCCTCAACGCCACTGATGGTCCCAACCCCATTTATAGGCAAGAAATCCCACTTATTAAACCTGACAGGGCACACCTGTGAAGTGAAAACCATTTCAGGGGACTACCTTCTTGAAGCTCATCAAGAGAATGCCAAGAGTGTGCAAAGCAGTAATCAAAGCAAAAGGTGGCTACTTTGAAGAGCCTAGAATATGACATATTTTCAGTTGTTTCACACTTGTTTGTTATGTATATAATTCCACCATGTGTTAATTCATAGTTTTGATGCCTTCATAGTCATGAAAATAAAGAAAACTCTTTGAATGAGAAGGTGTGTCCAAACTTTTGGTCTGTACTGTATATATATATATATTTTTTTTATTTATTTATTTTTTAAGATCACTATGTATCCTGTTGCTGCTTTGGCAAAGCAGTTGCAAGGTATGTCTCTTGAAGTGACAGAATTGAGGGCGTTGGTCCTTCAACAGCAGCAGCTGCAGCAGACCTATTTAGTCCGGTCTGTTACCTTCTTTGAGTTTCCCTCAGATTTGCTGTGCTCTTCTCCTGCTCATAAGTGATCCTTTCTCTGTAGCTACAGAGAAAGGATCACTTACGAGCAGGAGAAGAGCACAGCAAATCTGAGGGAAACTCAAAGAAGGTAACGGACCAGACTAAATAATACCAGTGTTTGCTTTATTTTTCATCACATTGCCTGTGCTTAATATTACATTTTACCCACCAGTTATACGCATTCCTTCACATAATAGGATATTAACAGGCTGATCTCAGCATATCGCCCCCCTTTTCCACAGACTCTATCACATACAAGGGGCCAGATTCAATATAGCATTCAAGCCGGTTTCTTATATCACCCACGGGTGACATTACTAGTGATACATATATAATCTTTCTGGCCTCAAAAGACAAGCCATGAAGGACTATATTTCTGAGAGTTTTGCTAAAGACATATCAGATCCTCTTCTTCACCCGCGGATGCAGGATTCTTCTTTGTGAAGAAGAAGAAAGATGGGGGCCCTGTGTCCTTGAATAGATTTCGGGAAACCAAATTGGATAACTATCCGAGATTCCTATCCTCTTCTATTATTCTCACAATCTTTTTAAATCAGATTGCCGGTGCAAAATGGTTTTCCAAAAGGGATTAAAGGGGAGCCTACAATCTGATTTGCATTAAAGAGGGGGATGAGTGGAAGTAATCATTTAACACTCCTGAGGGGCATATGAAAACCTTGACAGTGCCATTTCCTCTGCCAGTCACGGGAATTGACGGCTTTCAGGAGAGCAGGGCAGGCCAGACACGTGCTGGCAGTGGGAGACTCAATTATTAGGGGAGCAGATAGGGCGATCTGTCACAAAGACCGGAATCGTTCGAACGGTGGTGTTGAATTCCTGGCGCTCAAGTTCAACACATCGTGGATCGGGTTGATAGATTACTGGGAGGGGCTTGAGAAGATCCAGCGATCATGGTCCATATCGGAACCAATGACAAAGTTAGAGGTAGGTGGAGCATCCGTAAAAAAAGATTTAGGGATTAGGTCAAAAGCTTAGGGCAAGGACCTCAAAGGTAGTACTGCCTGTACCACAAGCCACACAAGAAAGGCAGCGGAGATTAGGGAGGTAAACAAGTGGCTCAAGAACTGGTGTAGGAAGGAGGGGTTTGGGTTCCTGGAGAACTGGGCGGACTTCTCTGTCGGTTACAGGCTCTATCGTAGGGATGGGCTGCACCTCAATTGGGAAGGGGCAGCTGTGTTGGGGGAGAAGATTTGCTAGAAGGTTGGAGGAGTGTTTAAACTAGGGGCTGGGGGAGGGTAATTACGTTATAGGAGGGGAAGATAGTGCAGATAGAGACCGGGGGCAAGGTAATGGGTATGGGGGAGGAATCGGTGGAGGGACTAGAACAGTTCTGCAGGAAAAGGTTGTAGAATAAAAAATACACATAAACCCCTTAAATTTTATGTATACTAATGGCAGAATACTGACTAATACAACTGGGGAACTGGAATTAGTGATGTGTGAGGAGACTATGAATAGTGGGAATACTGAGACATGGTTGGATGATAGCTATGACTGGGCAGTTAATGAACAGTCGTGGCCAAAAGTTTGAGAACGACACAAATATTAGTTTTCACAAGTTTGCTGCTAAACTGCTTTTAGATCTTTGTTTCAGTTGTTTCTGTGATGTAGTGAAATATAATTAACGCACTTCATACGTTTCAAAGGCTTTTATCGACAATTACATGACATTTATGCAAAGAGTCAGTATGTTGCAGTGTTGGCCCTTCTTTTTCAGGACCTCTGCAATTCGACTGGGCATGCTCCTCAATCAACTTCTGGGCCAATTCCTGACTGATAGCAACCCATTCTTTCATAAATCACTTCTTGGAGTTTGTCAGAATTAGTGGGTTTTTGTTTGTCCACCCGCCTCTTGAGGATTGACCACAAGTTCTCAATGGGATTAAGATCTGGGGAGTTTCCAGGCCATGGACCCAAAATGTCAACGTTTTGGTCCCTGAGCCACTTAGTTATCACTTTTGCCTTATGGCACGGTGCTCCATCGTGCTGGAAAATGCATTGTTCTTCACCAAACTGTTGTTGGATTGTTGGAAGAAGTTGCTGTTGGAGGGCGTTTTGGTACCATTCTTTATGCATGGCTTTTTTGGGCAAAATTGTGAGTGAGCCCACTCCCTTGGATGAGAAGCGACCCCACACATGAATGTTCTCAGGATGCTTTACTGTTGGCATGACACAGGACTGATGGTAGTGCTCACCTTTTCTTCTCCGGACAAGCCTTTTTCCAGATGCCCCAATCGGAAAGAGGCTTCATCGGAGAATATGACTTTGCCTCAGTCCTCAGCAGTCCATTCACCATACTTTCTGCAGAAGATCAATCTGTCCCTGATGTTTTTTTTGGAGAGAAATGGCTTCTTTGCTGCCCTTCTTGACACTAGGCCTTCTTCCAAAAGTCTTCGCCTCACTGTGCGTGCAGATGCACTCACACCTGCCTGCTGCCATTCCTGAGCAAGCTCTGCACTGGTGGCACTCCGATCCCGCAGCTGAATCCTCTTTAGGAGACGATCCTGGCGCTTGCTGGACTTTCTTGGACGCCCTGAAGCCTTCTTAACAAAAATTTAACGTTCTTTCCTTGAAGTTCTTGATGATCCTATAAATTGTTGATTGAGGTGCAATCTTAGTAGCCACAATATCCTTGCCTGTGAAGCCATTTTTATGCAACACAATGATGGCTGCACGCGTTTCTTTGCAGGTCACCATGGTTAACAATGGAAGAACAATGATTTCAAGCATCACCCTCCTTTTAACATATCAAGTCTGCCATTTTAACCCAATCAGCCTGACATAATGATCTCCAGCCTTGTGCTCGTCAACATTCACACCTGAATTAACAAGACGATTACTGAAATGATCTCAGCAGGTCCTTTAATGACAGCAATGAAATGCAGTGGAAAGGTTTTTTTTGGGATTAAGTTAATTTTCATGGCAAAGAAGGACTATGCAATTCATCTGATCACTCTTCATAACATTCTGGAGTATATGCAAATTGCTATTATAAAAACTTAAGCAGCAACTTTTCCAATTTCCAATATTTATGTAATTCTCAAAACTTTTGGCCACGACTGTACAGGGTTACAGACTGTTTAGAAAGGATCGCCAAAACCGGATAGGGGGAGGGGTCTGCCTTTATGTAAAGTCCTGTCTAAAGTCCACAGTCCGAGAAGATATAAGAGAGGGACATGAACATGTGGAGTCACTGTGGGTAGAAATACATGGAGGCAAAAACAATAATAAATTATTAATAGGAGTTTATTATAAACCACCTAATATACCAGAGTCCACAGATAATCGCTACTAAACAAGATAGACGAGGCGGCAAATCATAATGAGGTGGTTATTATGGGGAACTTCAACTACCCAGATATAGACTGGGAAACTGAAACCTGTACATCTCATAAAGGAAACAGGTTCTTGGCAATAACCAAATACAATTTCCTTTCCCAACTGGTTCAGGACCCGACTAGAGGGACGGCCATATTAGACTTAGTATTAACCAATAGACCTGACAGAATAACAGATGTGCAGGTTGGGGGACACCTGGGAAATAGTGACCATAAAGTAATAACCTTCCAATTATGATTCAAAAAAGTGTTTCTTCAGGGAGGAACAAAAATGCCAAACTTCCAAAAAACTAAATTTAGCCAACTAAGAGAGGCCATAGGCCTAACTAACTGGGACAAAGTCCTCAAAAATAAAAATACAGCCACAAAATGGGACATTTTTAAAAGCATCCTAAAATCTAATTGTGAGAGGTACTGTACATACCTTATGGGAATAAAAGGTAAAGGAACAAGAAGAAACCAATGTGGATAAATAGAACTGTAAAGAAGGCAATAAATGACAAAAAAGAATGCATTTAAAATCAGTAAAACAGGAGGGTAGTGAGGAAGCATTGAAAAACTATAAGGAAAGAAATAGAACATGTAAAAAATAAATAAAAGCGGCCAAACTAGAGACCGAGAGATTAATTGCCAAAGAGAGTAAAACTATCCCTAAAATGTTCTTCAATTATATAAATGGTAAAAAGTATAAATCTGAAGGTGTCAGCACTTTACAGAGTGATGAGGGGGGAGTTGCAGAGAGCGATGAGGAGAAAATAGACTGTCAGATAAAATGCAGAATGTAAAAGTAAATTCCCTATTAAAAGTGCCCTGTCTCACCCAGGAAGAAGTAGAAGGCTTGCACAGTAAAATATCAATTTTTGCAGATGACATTAAACTGTGTAAAGTAATTAACACGGAAGAGGACAGTATAGTGTCACAGAGGGATCTGGATAGATTGGAGGCTTGGGCAGATATTGTACATGGCAGATGAGGTTTAACACAGACAAATGTAAAGTTATGTAAATGGAAAGGAATAATGCAAGTCACCCCTATGTAATAAATGGTAAAACACTGGGCAACATTGACATGGAAAAGGACCTAGGAATTTTAGTGAACAGCAAACTAAGTTGTAAAAACAAGTGTCAGGCAGCTGCTACCAATATGATAATGGATTGCATCAAAAGGGTCATAGATATCGGTGATAAGAACATAGTCCTACCACTTTACAAATCACTGGTCAGACCACACATGGAGTACTGTGTACAGTTCTGGGCTCCTGTGAACAAGGCAGACATAGCAGAGCTGGAGAAGGTTCAGAGGAGGGCAACTAAAGTAATTACGGGAATGAGGGAATTACAGTACCCTGAAAGATTATCAAAATTAGGGTTATTCACTTTAGAAAAAAGACAACTGAGGGGAGATTGAATTACTATGTATAAATATATCAGGTATCAGTACAGAGATCTCTCCCATGATCTATTTATCCCCAGGACTGTGACAAGGGGACATCCTCTGTGCCTTAGGCTACTTTCACACTTGCGTTGTTCTTTTCCGGCATAGAGTTCCGTCACAGGGGCTCTATACCGGAAAAGAACTGATCAGGTATGTCCCCATGCATTCTGAATGGAGAGTAATCCGTTCAGTTTGCATCAGGATGTCTTCAGTTCAGTCGTTTTGACTGATCAGGCAAAAGAGAAAACCGTAGCATGCTACGGTTTTATCTCCGGCTAAAAAGACTGAAGACTTGCCTGAATGCCGGATCCGGCATTTTTTCCCATAGGAATGTATTAGTGCCGGATCCGGCATTCAGAATACCTGAATGCCGGATCCGTCCTTCCGGTATGCGCATGCGCAGACTGAAAAAAAGGTGAAAAAATAAATGCCGGATCCGTTTTTGCCGGATGACACCGGAAAGACGGATCCGGCATTTCAATGCATTTTTTCGACTGATCAGGCATTTTTATCCTGATCAGTCTTACTAATGCCATCAGTTAGCATACATTTTGCCTGATCCGGCAGGCAGTTCCGGCGACGGAACTGCTTGCCGGATCTCTCTGCCGCAAGTGTGAAAGTAGCCTTAAGGAAAGAAGGTTTGTACACAAACATAGAAGAGGATTCTTTACGGTAAGAGTGTTTTTTTCCAGGTTTAATTTTATTATCACCTATTGTCCGGGGGCAAAAAATAGCAAAGCTGATGCGTTATCCCGTAAGTTTTCATGGCGTGGGTGATGTTGATGATCCGGTGCCGATTTTACAAAATGGGGTGGTTGTCTCTGCATTACACTCAGACCTGAAGGGGATGGTGTTGGAGGCTCAGGGGGACGCCCTGGTCTCCTGCCCCCCAGGAAACTTGTTTGTGCCTTTGAATTTGCGCCTTGAAATATTAAAAAAGCACCATAAGGCCTCTTTCACATGGCCGTGTGCTGGCTGGGCCCCTGCTGTGGACCACAAATTGTGGCCTGCAGTGCACGGGCACCGATCGCGGGGTATCTGCATGAGGATCGCGGACCCATTCACTTGAATGGGGTCCGCGATAGGTCCGTTCCGCAAAAAGATAGAACATGCATAGCTAATTTAAAACTTCACTTTTATTTTATTCTCATTAAATGAAGTGCTCTTTTGAAATTTACACTTTAAATCATAACTGTGAGGCTGTTTAAAATGTTCAGTAGAACTAAAGCAGTCTGCCTATCTCAGTTTTTCCATCAAATGGCATATAAAGTGCTACTGTTATGTTTCACAACAACACTCTGCAACATTGTATCAGTAGTCAGTTAGTGCACACCCTGGCTGAATATATCTTGTCTCTCTATAACTCTGATAGTTTGTAACTAGGGTTGAGCGAACCCGAACTGTAAATTTTTGGACCCCGGACCCGAACCCGAACATTTCCGTAAAAGTTCGGGTTCGGTGTTCGGCGCTTTCTTGGCGCTTTTTGAAAGGCTGCACAGCAGCCAATCAACAAGCGTCATACTACTTGACCCAAGAGGCCATCACAGCCATTCCTACTAATGGCATGGCTGTGATTGGCCAGAGCAGCATGTGACCCATTCTCTATATAAGCTGAAGTCACGTAGCGCTGCACGTCACTCTGCTGTTACAAGTGTAGTGAGAGGATGATGCTGGACTTGTGATTTCAGGGAGAGAATAGGAGAGAATCTAACTCAGCGATCTACCTAGAAATAGTTGTGTGGGTGCAGGACACAATTTTTTTATCCTGCCCTGAGGCCATTGACCAAAAAAAAATTACTTTTAGAATTATGTTAGTTAGGTGGGCGGCGGCGGCCAATTTATGCATGCTCAGTGCACCAGCACTGCATCTGAGCTTTTGGGACATTGCAAATTACCATTTTCTTGGGGCAAACTACAACATTTGTATTAGTCAGTGTGCAATTTAAGGTAGAAATACACCCATCATTTTCTGGGGTTTGAAAAACACACTTTTTTTTAAAAAAACAACAACAGTATTTTCCAGATCTGCAAGTGTTAAATTCAAGTTTAATCTATACAGCTTTCATATTCTGTTACCAATAAAAACACTTTTTTTTGGCAATCTACAACATCTGTATTAGTCAGTGTGCAATTTAAGGTAGAAATACTCCCATCATTTTCTGGGGTTTGAAAAACACACTTTTTTTTTTTCAAAAAACAGTATTTTCCAGATCTGCAAGTGTTAAATTCAAGTTTAATATATACAGTTTTCATATTCTACAAAGAAAAAATGTGGGGGATTCAATCAGCACAACCCTATATGCAGGTGCACATCGCTATGGCGAAATACATATACAAAGAAAAAGACACAAATGCAATAGCGCTCTGCAACCACCAATCTGCCCTGCCTCTATGCTGGATGAGGCATTGGTGTACATTTTGGCCAAAGCGTAATAAGCCACTCACCACGTCAAGGTTGCCTCTATGGAGTGGTCCCTAACACTAGTTCCTACCCGTTTATGGGCCATGACAGCCACACAAAGTCCAGGGAATGCAGGTGCAGCATGCACGCCAAGCACACTCTGCTTTTAACCCCGTCCGGTGCCATTACAGCTTTCATCGGATCCACCGGAGTATATGGTGGGCTCAGCGTGCATGTTGGTACTTGCATCCCTGGATCCGATGAAAGCTGTAATGGCACCGGACGGGGTTAAAAGCAGAGTGTGCTTGGCGTGCATGCTGCACCTGCATTCCCTGGACTTTGTGTGGCTGTCATGGCCCATAAACGGGTAGGAACTAGTGTTAGGGACCACTCCATAGAGGCAACCTTGACGTGGTGAGTGGCTTATTACGCTTTGGCCAAAATGTACACCAATGCCTCATCCAGCATAGAGGCAGGGCAGAGTGCTGGTTGCAGAGTGCTATTGCATTTGTGTCTTTTTCTTTGTATATGTATTTCACCATAGCGATGTGCACCTGCATACAGGGTTGTGCTAATTGAATCCCCCACATTTTTTCTTTGTAGTATATATTGGAGGCGTGGCGATCTCCATGCAGTCATGCACACCTGACCAGTCAATCTGTCCTGGAGGCTGGTTTTAAAGTCAGTATAAAACTGAGTCTGCTTATATAGCACCTACCAGTAGCCATTTGGCTCCAGGAGAAGTATATAGTGGGCTCAGCATGCATGTTGGTACTTGCATCCCTGGATCCGATGAAAGCTGTAATGGCACCGGACGGGGTTAAAAGCAGAGTGTGCTTGGCGTGCATGCTGCACCTGCATTCCCTGGACTTTGTGTGGCTGTCATGGCCCATAAACAGCTTTCATATTCTGTTAGCAAAAAAAGACTTTTTTGCCAATCTACAACATCTGTATTAGTCAGTGTGCAATTTAAGGTAGAAATACACCCATCATTCTCTGGGGTTTGAAAAGCACACTTTTTTTTTTTTTTTTTCAATAAACAGTATTTTCCAGATCCGCAAGTGTTAAATTCAAGTGTAATATATACATCTTTCAAATTTCTGTTACCAAAAAAAACCTAAATTTTGCCAATCTACAACATCTTGATTAGTCAGTGTGCAATTTAAGCTAGAAATACACCCATCATTTTCTGGGGTTTGAAAAACACACTTTTTTGACAAAAAAAACACTATTTTCAGGCCTTGCAGCATCAGCACGTGTGAAATTACAGGCTTATATACTGCTGTCAAATTCAGTTGTTAATTTAGTTGGCAGCCTTTGATGTAGATGTCATTGTGAGATACACCCTTAATACATTTGGGTTACATTCAGAGATTTTAAATACCGCCATTTGGTGCACCAATATTGAATTCAGTAAAATATAGAAAAAATGACTGGGCACACCTAAGGATATATGATGACTAGTGTTTATTTAATTAAAAAGACAAATTGGTACGGAAATTGTAATATCAGAAATATAAGTGCGACAGTAAAAAGGCTTAAAACGCTTCCACACTATAAGCAATACTTCATATAAAATTCTGTATATTTATGGTTGACGTGCGAACCAGTCACTGGATGATAGCAGTATAAACTATGACTAGTAACTTCACTCCAAACACAAATAAATAGATACAGTTAATACATGATAAATAAACTAGCATAAAAGCAACAATCTAACATCAATTATTCTACAATGTAAACCGTGATTGTCTAAAACATATAAAAATGCTTGTCTTAATGAGAATACAAGCCGCGATCATATGGTAAAATATAAATGTGTAGTAATGGACATAAATAGGAATTCACTGACCCAAAAAGGGCATGGGGTCCAGGTCAAACAAATGTCAGTTAGGAATAGCAGACTAGCCTTGGTATGGCAAAGGTGCAATAGTCGTAAGTAATTACTTACTCCGTAGCTGACTCGGCGGCGTCCCGCTTTCAGTCAGAGAAGGATCCGACAATGTGATGGTAATAGAATGAGGAACAGTCTTACCGGTATTGGAGGGTTCTCACGTGTAGAAGAAGCCTCTGCCGTCTATCGGAACTTTGCTCCCGGTTTTTTTCGTTGCGGTCAGGTAAATCCCACAGTAGGTAATCAGGGTCACCTGTTAGCCGTTAGCTTGCTGCACGCGGTCCCGCTTGTTTGGATGCGGTTGCGATATCACAGCTCTCCGGGTAAAAGTTTCAGACCGGCTTTTCTTTGTAAAAACGGTACAGAATTGTTCCAGAAAAGGATCGATGTGGTGCACTCACATGAAGTTGAACTTGGGGGGTCAGACCAGACGCGTTTCGGGGCTAGAGTATCCCCTTCCTCAGTGGCTATCCGACCTCCCCAAAAGACCTTTCTTTTATACTCCAAAAAGGAGCTTTACAAAACCCGGTTCATACTCTAATTCCGGAAGTCCTATGAAAGTAATTGTCCCGTCGGGAAATATTTTCCCTATCGATATAGAGAAGCGGCTTTTATTATTCCATTTGTTTCACCATTAATGATATGTATCCACATTTATAGATTAATAGTATCGTGTAGTCTTATAAAATAAATAATAACTTTAAAATATCCTTGCGATTCACTTGCGGTTTTTTGGGTGTATATTGTAACTACAGAAACACCCAAACAGTTATGCATTAAGTATCTACATATATAAAACATATATAGGGAACATTTTAAAAGTATTACCAGTACATATATATATATTTTCAACCGATATATTAGAGGATTCTCTATAACAAATTCCTTTATAAAAAATAATAATAAAATACGAAATGGAGAGGAAAAAAGTTAAGAAAAAAAAAAGATATATTGTAAAAAAAAAAGAAAAAAAAAAAGAGGGTTTCCTAATCAAGCGGATATTTGGAAAACATAAATAGTTCAGAACTAATAGTGTATATATATTCTAATCATAAAAGGTACCCAATTGTATATTTAATAGAGTGTGTATCTGTATACTTGTGGAAATAGATATAGATATTGGTGTATATTCTCATATTAATCTGTAATGGGTTTTCTCTAAAGAACCAGAAACATTATGTATCCCAACAGTTTATATGTTAAATAATATCCAAAAATTTATAAAAAATAAAATATGAAAATACTTAAAAATATGGATATATTCTATTTAATATTGTTATAAATCAAAAGAGGATCCTATGGAAATTGACAAAAATTCATAAAAATACATAAAAATTCATAAAATTTGCCACAAGAAGGAATTTTTTCATTAAATGGAGAAATTGAGGCAGTGTCATGTACAGTCGATAGATGTTACATGTTAGAGGACTGCCGTCGAGAGGGAGCCAGCCGGGGCACAAAGCTATTTGGCAAAGCTCACCCTCAAAGGCAGGCCCCAACCGATATTTATAAAAAGCCAAAGAGTTCATATTCTGCATTTAAGCCATCGGGAATCATGGTCTCCATTTCAAAGATTCTTTGTGTTTCTAATCTTGACATTTTGCTAATATGGTTACCTTTTCTCCAGCTTTTTGGAACTTTGTCTATGGCTGCAAATTTTAAATTAGATGGGTCACTGTTATGTGCAATTTTAAAATGTTTGGAAAGTGAGTGGGTATCTACGCCCTTTTTAATATTTGATATATGTTCGGAAAGGCGTTTCTTAAGGGTTCTTTTAGTCCTGCCTATGTATTGGCGTTTACAGGGACACTCTATCATGTAGATGACATTTTCTGTACTACAGGTTAAAAATTCTTCTATAGTATGTTTGTGTCCGTTTGTGGGTGCAATTATTTCTTTTGTTTGTTTTGTAAAAGATGTTAATTTGCAATTGCCACATTGGCCACACCTAAAGAAACCCTTAAGATCCATCCATTTTTGTATTGATGGAATATTTTTCCGTTGCCCATCCTCCTTAACTGTGGGGGCTATTTTATTTCCTAATGTTGGTGCTTTAGTAAAGACAATCAGGGGTTTTGGTGGAATTATTGTGCCTATAGTTTTTTCTTTTTTAATAATGTCCCAATGTTTGTATATTATATTTTTTATTTTACCATGTTCACTGCTATAAGGTAATATTATTTTCACTTGGTTGTCTATTTTCTCTTTGTGGTTTTTAGTTTTTCCATTATAAAACTCCTTTCTATCCATTTTAGTGACTTTGTCTAATGCCAAATTTAAAATATCTTCTGGATATTCTTTTTAAAAAAATTCTGATTTCATTTTCGCCGCCTCCATTTCGAATTGGTCCATCATTGTGCAATTGCGTCTTAACCTTTGGAACTGGCCCTGCGTGATATTAGTAAGCCAACTTGGTAAGTGGCAACTGTTGAATAAAATATAACTGTTCCGCGTTGAGGGCTTAATGAATGTACACGTTTTAAGTACATTGTCATCTACATCAATTTTTAAATCTAAAAATTCTAAAATTTCTTTACTATTTGTTCCCGAAAATTTAAGGTTAAGATCATTATGGTTAATATCTTCTAAAAACTGATTGAGTGATTCGGGGCCTGATTTCCAGATAAAAAACACATCATCGATGTATCTTTGCCAGAGCACCAGGTCCTTCCCCAGTCTGGGGGCCACATATTGCTCTTCCCAATCGGCCATAAATAAATTGAAATAGCTGGGGGCGAACCTGGTGCCCATGGCAGTGCCCCGAATCTTCAAGTAAAAGGATCCATTAAAATAAAAATAATTATGATTTAATATAAAATCAATACCCTCAATTAAAAAATCTATCTGTTTGTGTGTTAATCTACCCTCCGTTACTAGTTGTTTTTTTGTTGCTTTTTTGCCTTGTTTGTGGTCTATGACCGTATATAAGGATTGGACATCCAAAGAACCCATTATCCAGTGTTTTTGAAATTGCATATTCTCTATTTTCTTTATTATTTGCGTTGTGTCTTTGACGTATGAAGGTGTATTTTTCACTTTGGTTTGGAGTAGGATGTCAATGTACATTGAGAGATTTTTCAGTTAATGATTCAATCCCTGAGATAATGGGGCGTCCGGGTGGATTTGATTTGTCCTTATGGATTTTCGGGATGCAATAAAAAGCCGGAATTCGGGGGTATTTATTTAAAATGAAGTCATGTTCTTCGTTATTTAAAATTCCACTATCCATTCCTTTCTTGCAAAGATTCCCTAAATTTATATAAAATTAATCAGTTGGATAATTTTTTAAGAGTTGATATGTACTGGTATCCGCCAGTTGACACAGGCATTCCGCATTGTACTTTTCAGTGTCTTGGATCACTATGGAACCACCTTTGTCCGCTGGGCGGATTATTATATTGTTCTCTTTTTGTAAATGTTTAAGTGCTATGGTTTCTTTTTGTGTCAAATTGTTGCGTTTATATTTCGAATTGCTTTTTATCTTTTTTACGTCCTTCATCACACATTCTTTGAATGTGATCAGTTCTTGACTGAGTTCATTTTTCGGATATTTTTTTGATTTGTTTTTCAAAGAAGTGTGTATGATTGGATCAATATTTGTGGACGGAGTAGTTTCTCGGTTCACTGGGTTTTTTAGGAAATATTTTTTTAGACATAATTTCCTTATGAATTTTTCCACTCCAATAAAGGTTTCAAACTTGTTGAGTGGTTTTGTGGGTGTGAATTTTAAACCTTTATTGAGAAGCTGTTTCTGTGTGTCTGATAGGGTTACTGAACTTAAGTTAATAATTGCATCGTTTGTGATTATGGGTGATATCTGTAGTGATGGTGTCCTTTTTCTCCTTGTTCCTCTTCGTGTCTTCCCCTTTCTGTGTCGTAATGTCTCACCCTGTGTGTGTGGTTGTGATTGTGATATTCGTCCTGTGAATTGTGTCTCCTCATTTTTTAAGACAACCATAAATATACAGAATTTTATATGAAGTATTGCTTATAGTGTGGAAGCGTTTTAAGCCTTTTTACTGTCGCACTTATATTTCTGATATTACAATTTCCGTACCAATTTGTCTTTTTAATTAAATAAACACTAGTCATCATATATCCTTAGGTGTACCCAGTCATTTTTTATATATTTTACTCTTCTTTAGCAGCGGGGTGACGCTGCAAGACTGAGAGCACCCTTCTTTGGTGTGTCAACCACCCTGTGCAGCCGACTAATATACTCAATATTGAATTCAGGCCTACACTGGTTCAGGCCCTGTGAGATACACCCTCTACATACAGGGGTTTGAATCAGGGATTTAAAATACAGCCATTTGAAATACAGCCATTTTGTGCAAAGATATATTTACTTCAGGCCTACAGTGGTTCAGACCGTGTGAGATACCCCCCTACATAAAGGGGTTTGAATCAGGCATTTGAAATAGAGTCATTTTGTGCAAATAAATATTTACTTCATGCCTACACTGGTTCAGACCCTGTGAGATACTCCCTTTACATACAGGGGTTTGATTCAGGGATTTGAAATACAGCCATTTGAAATACAGCCATTTTGTGCAAAGAAATATTTACTTCAGACCTACACTGGTTCAGACCGTGTGAGATACTCCCTCTACATACAGGGGTTTGATTCAGGGATTTGAAATACAGCCATTTGAAATACAGCTATTTTGTGCAAAGAAATATTTACTTCAGGCCAACACTGGTTCAGACCGTGTGAGATACCCCCTCTACATACAGGGGTTTGATTCAAGGATTTGAAATACATAAATTTGAAATACAGCCATTTTGTTCAAAGAAATATTTACTTCAGGCCTACACAGGTTCAGACCGTGTGAGATACCCCCTCTACATACAGGGGTTTGAGTCAGGCATTTGAAAAACAGCCATTTTGTGAAAAGAAATATTTACTTCAGGCCTACACTGGTTCAGGCCCTGTGAGATACTGCCCTCTACAAACAGGGGTTTGATTTAGGGATTTGAAATACAGCCATTTGAAATACAGCCATTTTGTGCAAAGAAATATTTACTTCAGGCCTACACTGGTTCAGAGCGTGTGAGATACCCCCTCTACATACAGGAGTTTGAATCAGGCATTTTAAATACAGCCATTTGAAATACAGCCATTTTGGGCAAAGAGATATTTAATTTAGGCCTATACTGGTTCATACCGTGTGAGATACACCCTTTACATACTGTTGTTCTATTCTACTATTAATTAAACACCCATTTAGGGCAAGATCCTAAATTTGAAAAATATGAGGAGAGCGTCAAATAAGTGAAGTGGCCCAGGTCGTGGTGCTGCTGGTGGAGCTCCTGTTGCAGAGAGAGGACGTGGTCGATCTGTGCCAGCTACATGCACAAGTCAAACCCCTTCCTCAGGTGCGAGTAGGCGACAAAACCTGCAGCGGTATTTTGTCGGGCCTAATGCTGCTCTATGAATGGTGAGGCCTGAACAAGTACAAGCGATAGTAGATTGGGTTGCTGACAGTGGATCCAGTTCCTTCACATTGTCTCCCACCCAGTCTCCTGCTGAAAAACCACAGTTGGCACCTGCAGACGAAGTCCATCAGTCTTTCACCTCACCCCCTTGCAAATCCTGCCAAGCAGTCTGAGCCCCAAGTCATGCAGCAGTCTCTTCTGCTTTTTGATGACTCTGTTAGCAGGGTTTCCCAGGGCCATCCACCTAGCCCTGCCCCAGAAGTGAAAGAGATTGAGTGCACCGATGCTCAACAACTTATATTTCAAGATGAGTACATGGGAGGACCATCGCAGCACGTCTCGAATGATGACGAAACACAGGTGCCAACTGCTGGGGCTTTTCAAAAGTGTGCACAATGACAAGGAGGGCAGGGGTGAAGACTGAGTGGAAGATGATGTGGAGGACAATGAGGTCCTCGACCCCACATGGAATCAAGGTCATGCGAGTGACCTATATAGTTCGGAGGAAGAGGCAGTGGTCGCACAGAGCCACCAGCACAGCAGAAGAGGGAGCAGGGTGCAAAAGTGGAGCGGCCATCCTCTAGACAGTACGCCTCCTACTGCCCACCGCAGCAAGGGACCGAGCACACCAAAGCCAGCTTCAAGGAGTTCCCTGGCGTGGCAGTTCTTCAGACAATGTGCTGATGACAAGACACGAGTGGTTTGCACGCTATGCAATCAGAGCCTGAAGCGAGGCAGAAACGTTCTCAACCTGAGCACAACCAGGCATTTAAGTGCTAAGCACGAGCTGCAGTGGAGTAGACACCTCAAAAACAAGAAAGGTCTCTGGCAGCTCCTGCTTCCTCTTCTGCTGCAGTGGTGGCCTTTTCATCCACTTCTGGAGTGACAGTGCCACCTGCCACCCCGCAAACAGAGGATCTGCCAGCAACACCAACACCTGGGTCACTAAGCATCTCCACAATGTCCAACGGAAGCGTTCAGCTCTCCATATCCCAAACGCTGGAGTGGAAGAGGAAGTACCCCTTTACCCACCCACGATCCCTTGCCATGAATGCCAGCATTTCTAAATTACTGGCATTTAAAATGCTGTCATTCCATCTGGTGGAGACGTATAGTTTTAGAGGTCGTATGGCGGTGGCTGTCCCACAGTACATTGTGCCCAGCCGCCACTACTTTTCAAGGCGAGCCATCCCTTCCCTTCACAACCACGTAGGGGACAAAATCAGGTGTGCACTGAGCAACACCATCTGTGGCAAGGTACACCTGACTACGGATACGTGGACCAGTAAGCACGGTCAGGGCCGTTATATCTCTATTACAGCACACTGGGTAAATGCAGTGGCGGCTGGGCCTGAGGCGGATAGCAGTTCGGCGCATGTCCTTCCACCACCGAGGATTGCAGGGCGCTTCAGTTTGCCTCCTGTTGCTTCCTCCTCCTACTCTGCTTCCTCATCCTGTACCAGCTCCTCATCTGGTCAGCGTAACACCTTCACCACCAACTTCAGCACAGCCAGGGGTAAACAACAGCAGGCAGTTTTAAAACCTATCTGTTTGGGGGACAAACCCCACACCGTGCAGGAGCTGTGGACGAGCCTTGTGGACCACCGAGGATTGCAGGGCGCTTCAGTTTGCCTCCTGTTGCTTCCTCCTCCTACTCTGCGCAGGAGCTGTGGACGGGCCTTGAACAACAGGCCGATGAGTGGTTGGTGCCAGTGAGCCTCAATCCCGGCCTGGTGGTGTGCGATAATGGGTGAAATCTCGTAGCAGCTCTGGGACTAGCCGGTTTGACGCACATCCCTTGCCTGGCGCATGTGCTGAATTTGGTGGTGCAGAGATTGCTTAAAAATTACCTTGATATGTCAGAGCTGCTGCATAAAGTGTGGTCCGTCTGTGCGCGCTTTCGGCGTTCTCACCCTGCTGCTGCTCGCCTGTCAGCGCTGCAGCATAACTTCGGCCTTCCCGCTCACCGTCTCATATGCTACGTGCACACAAGGTGGAACTCCACCTTGCACATGCTGGCCAGACTGTGCGAGCAGCAGCAGGCGATAGTGGAGTTTCAGCTGCAGCACGCACGGGTGAGTTGCTTGGCGGAACAGCACCACTTCACCACCAAGTACTGGGCCTCCATGCGAGACCTGTGTTCCTTGTTGCGCTGTTTCGAGTACTCCACCAACATGGCCAGTGCCGATAACGCCGTTCTCAGTGTTACTATCCCACTTCTATGCCTCCCTTAAAAAACGTTCCTGGCGATGATGGAAGAGGATGTGATACAGGAGGAGGAGGAGGAATAGGGATCATTTCATAGGGTTTCCGGCCAGTCATTCCCAAGTGGCTCCGAGGGTGGGTTCCTGCACCCACAAACCCAAGGTACACAATTGTCCAGCCAGGGCACAGTTCTGGAGGATGAGGAGGTGGAGGATGAGGAGGAGGAGATGCAGGAGGAGGAATCATGTTCACAGCAGGGAGGTACAGAGACCAGCTCATGGCCATCACTGGTGCGTGGATAAGGTGATACAGAGGACACAGACGATACACCTCCCACAGAGGACAGCTTTTCATTGCTTCTGGGCAGCCTGGCATACATGAGCGATTACATGCTGCAGTGTCTCCGCAAAGACCGCCGAGTTGCCTACATTCTAACTTGTGCTGATTACTGGGTGGCCACGCTGCTGGATCCCCATTACAAGGACAACATACCGTCCTTAATTCCGTCACTGGAGTGTGATAGTAAGATGCGCGAGTACAAGCGCATGCTGGAAGACGCGCTGCTGGTGGAATTCCCACCTGACAGCCGGGGCACAGTGGAAGCACAAGGCGAAGGCAGAGGACGAGGAAGAGGTCGCCAACGCAGCTGGGGCACTGCCAGCACCTCAGAAGGCAGGGTTAGCATGGCCGAAATGTGGAAAAGCTTTGTCAGCACGCCACAACAACCAGCACCACCAGCTGATATGGAACATCTTAGCAGGAGGCAGCATTTCACCAACAATATGGAGTAGTATGTGTGCACACGCCTACACGTACTAAATGACGGGTCTGCCCCTTTCAACTTCTGGGTCTCCAAATTGGGCACATGGCCTTAGCTTGCCTTTTAAACCTTGGAGGTGCTGGCCTGCCCTGCAGCCAGTGTATTATCTGAACGTGTGTTTAGCACGGCAGGGGGCGTCATCACAGACAAGCGCAGCCGCCTGTCCACAGCCAATGTGGACAAGCTCACGTTCATTAAAATGAACCAGGCATGGGTCCCTTAGGACTTGTCCGTACCTTGTGCAGAATAGACATGTATACCGGCACTAAGCAAATTACCCAATTTTTGGGTGTATAGTACCACTGCTATACCTAGTAGGGCGTTAAAAAAAAAATATAAAAAAATTGTCATTTACATTTTCGGGTGAAATTCACCAATTTTTGGGTGTATAGTACCACTGCTATATCTAGTAGACCGGTAAAAAAAAATATATAAAAATTGTCACTTACATTTTCTGGTGAAATAAACAAATTTTGGTGTGTATAGTACCACTGCTATACCTAGTAGACCGGTAAAAAAAAATAAAAAAATTGTCAGTTACATTTTCTGGCGAAATAAACAAATTTTTGGGAGTATAGTACCAGACAGGTTAAACAAAAAAAAATTGTCAGTTATATATTCTGGTGAAATTCACCAATTTTTGGGTGTGATGTCACACTCCTCTACCTAGTTGACAGCTTAATAAATTTCTATAATTTTCTGTTACATTCTTGGGTTGACATTATACAATTTTAGACGTGAATAAACACTTGCTATGCATAGGTGACAGGGAATAAAATTTAATACATTATTCAGTAATTAATGCACACCACATCCTTTCATTCAATGCTTAAACTTTGAAAAGTTGTCACACTTTTATGCTGTAATAATTTTTCCCATATTTCAACTCTATAATTTTAAATTTGAAAAAATGAATCCTCCCTTGGATGTGGTCTCTCTTTCTCACGTTCCCTCTCTGGCCTGGAACCCTGATTCCCCGTGATCACCATGGTAGGCGCATAAAAGAACATCGAAAGTTGATGGAGCAGATATCAAATTGGATCGTGAAATTCATGGGGACGTGCGACATGGTGGGGCAGTAAGTGTGCACACGCCTACACGAACTGACTGACAGGGGTCAGCCCCTGCAACTTCTGGGTCTCCAAATTGGGCACATGGCCTGAGCTTGCCCTTTACCCCTTGGAGGTGCTGGCCTGCCCTGCAGCCAGTGTATTGTCTGAACGCGTGTTTAGCATGACTGGAGGGGGTTATCACAGGTTATATTTTCCAATGTTTTGGGGTGTACCCTAATAAAAAATAAAAAAAATTAAACCAAAAATCAGTGTAGGCTACCTCCTCCTCCTCCACCGCCGCTTCCACCTACACCGCCACATCCACCGCCTCCTGAACCTCCTACTCCATATGGACCTGGTCCTCCTAGATCAAGATATATATATATATATATATTTTTTACATATTTTATGTTATTTTAAGTCATTTCCCTATCCACATTTGTTTGCAGAGCACTTGCCATGCTCTTAACCACATTTTGACACCATTTGCAGCCCTCTAGCCCTTTCCAAGACATTTTTACAGCCATTTTAGTGCTCAAAAGTTCGGGTCCCCATTGACTTTAATGGGGTTCGGGTTCGTGGTCAAGTTTGGGTAAAGTTCGGGTCCCGAACTTGAAATTTTTTCCGAAGTTCAGTCGAACCCGAACATCCAGGTGTCCGCTCAACTCTAGTAGTCAACACTGTCGTGAGCTAGGTGAGTGCGCTTATCGGTCACGATCCCCCCTGCTGCACTGAACGTCCTTTTGGACAGGACCCTTGACGAGGGGCAAGCCAATAGTTCCATTGCAAATTGTGCAAGCTCTGGCCAGAGGTCAAGCCTGCCCACCCAGTAGTCCAGGGGTTCATCACTTCTCAGAGCATCCACATCGGTCGTTAACCCGATGTAGTCGGACACCTGTCGGTCTAGGCGTTCCCTGATGCTGGATCCGGAGGACAGCTCTCAATGGGTCGGCTGAGAGATTGATCTCATATCAGAAGTGACTAACACATCTTCAAACCGCCCTCTTCTGGCAGGCGCTGTTGGATTGGTAGCCACAACTGTTTCTCTGTGAGTGGAAATTCCTCTGCCAGCGCCCACAAAAGCAAAATGCACAATTTCTCGAAGCAAGGCCTGGAAGTGCTGCATTCTGACAGCCATCTGTAATGGTGGTAATATTTCCGCCATTTTTTGTTTGTACTGGGGGTCTTAGTACATTGCCACCCAGTACAGGTCCTTGACCTTTATGCTTTTTATACGGGGGTCCCTCTTAAAACGAAGGCCCCCATTTGCACTAAACTGGAAGCAGTGTAGTGGCCTGGCTCCTGCTCATCATCCAGGATAATGTTGTCATCGTTCTCCTCCCCCCATCCACGGACAACACCAGGGATCCCAGAAAGGTTTAAAGCATGTTCTTCTTGCTCCTTCTCATCCGCCCCCGCACCATCCTCCTCTGACTCCTCTTCAGATTCCTGTTGTTGACTTGTCTCAGATGATGCAGCTCCCCCTGGGAATTCATCCAGCATTGCTACTTCCTCATCTTCCTGCTCCTGCTCCTCGACGGCTTGATCAATGACACAATGCAATGCACGCTCCAGAAAGAAGGCGTAAGGTACGATGTCACTGATGGCACCCTGGATGCGACTGACCAGTTTGGTGATCTCATCAAATGGCTGCATAAGTCTGCATGTGTCGCGCATAAGCAACCACTGGCGCTGTGAAAAAAAAACAAGCTCCCCCGAACCTGTCCTGCCGCAGAGTTCGTACAGGTTGTCGTTAACTGCACGTTTCTGCTGGAGCAGACTATCAAGCATATACAAGGTTGAGTTCCATCGCATCGGGCAGTCACAAATAAGACGTCTGACGGGCAGGTTGTTTCGCCGCTGAACGTCAGCAAGGCGAGCCATGGCCGTGTAAGATCTTCTGAAATGGTCCGAGATTTTCCTGGCCTGCCGCAAGACGTCCTAGAGCCCAGGGTATTTGACAATGAATCGCTGCACGACCAATTTCAGGACGTGTGCCATGCATGGCACGTGTATAATTTTGCCCTGTTTCAGTGCGCTCAGCAGATTGACACCGTTGTCACACACCACTTTACCAACTGTCAAATTGAGCGGTGTTAGCCACTGATCTGCCAGTGAACGCAAAGCTGAAAGGAGTGCAGGACCAGTATGGCTCTTGGCTTCCAGGCACAACAGACGCAGCACAGCATGGCAACGTCTCACCTGGCATGTCGAATAGGTTCTGGGGATCTTGGTAGGCGCAGAGGAAGAGACAATAGCAGTGGAAAAGGAGGAGTCAGCCGAGGAGGAGAGGGACAATGGAGTAGGAGGAGGAGAACAACAGGCAGGCCTGCTTGCAATCCGTGGCGGTAAAACCAAATCTACACGGGTGCCACGGGTTACATGCTTGACGGCCGTCAGAAGTTTCACCCAGTGGGCAGTAAAAGTTATGTATCTTCCCTGCCCGTGTTTGCTAGACCACGTGTCTGTGGTCAGATGTATCTTGGCACCGACACTGTGTGCCAGAGATACATTTTGTTGCCGCTGAACGTGGCCAAATAGCTCTGGAATGCCCTTCTGCGAGAAATATTTCCTTCCTGGGACCTTTCATTGTGGTGTTCCAATGGCCACAAATTTTCGAAAGGCCTCCGAGGCCACCGGATTATATGGCAGTAGTTGGCGGGCTATTAGTTCCGACAAGCCAGCGGTCAACCGTTGGGCAAGAGGGTTATCAGGCGTAATCATTTTTTTTTTACTCTCGAACATTTGGGCCACGGAAGCCTGCCTTTTTCCAGACAAACGTGAGGACAGCATGATGGAAGGTGGAGTGGAGGACAATTGTGAGGAGAGAGGAGAAGTAGAAGAGGCTGGACGGTGAGAGCCTGGACTGTGGCTTTGTGGGTTCTGACGGCGTTGCTCCCACTGGGCTCGGTGATGGGAGGCCAGGTGCCTTATTAAGGCGGTCGTCTCTATGTGAGTGTTGGGCTTACCGCGACTTATGCGTTGACTGCAAAGTCTGCAGATGGCAACACTATTGTCAGCAGCGGACACGTTAAAAGAAGCCCACACTGGAGAGCCATGTGCCGCCGTCCTGGGAGCGCCATATGTGACTGCACATGGTTGATGACTCGCTCCTGATACATTAGCAGTCTGGTTTGTTGCTCCTGTGCATTGTAAGTTCAGCCTGCTTCTCCTCCCTATCTGCTAGGCCATCTCTCCCTGTGAACTCCCCTCCTCTTCCTCTCTTGTGGGCCCCCTAGTGACATCCATAGACACATAATCATTGACGTCAACTTCCCCACCACTAACATTAGAGATCTCAGAGTAGGCAGCAACAGTGGGGACCAACCTCCTTGGGCTGATCTGGGTACTGTCGTCAGACTGCTGAGTGGCGACTGTTGCTACCTCCTCTTTCTTCGGAAATGTCTTGTGATGGATCAGGAAATAATTCCTGTGACTCAAGTGTAGAGTATATGGTGCTGGTGGTGTTGGTAGTGGTGTCTTTGGGGGTGCACACAACAGAGAGTGAAGAGGGTGCCGATAAAAAGGATGAGGAGTGTGCAGAAGCGGAAGGCTGAGTGAGTCACTCAACCAAGTTTGGTGCGTCCTTTGACGTAATCGAACGCACCTTCTGCAACTTCCCACTTTGGCTCCGGCCTGGTGCTCCTGCCCTACCCCTACCACCCCTGCAGAAGGGCCTGCCTCTTCCTCTGCCTGTCATTTTTTAAATGATCCTGTGACAAAAGTCTCTAGAGACAGAAAAAATAGGTGGTAGGACAGCACCACTTTCTTGGGTCAACTCAAGAGATTTTGCGGCGATGCTCGATGCTCGTGGCGTCAGGTCTCGGCCTCAGAGACCCCCAAAATTACCATGTAGAGATGAAGAAGGTCACGGCACTCCAATAGCTTCAATATTCAGTGTTCTTTATTGCACCAAAATAACAGCAGCAACATTTCGACAATACAGTCTTTATCAAAATACATAAAAGTTTACAAGTGACTCACACTACATTTTATAAGGGTACATATCCATACCAATTACTTAGTGGGTGTGCTCCAATCAACAGATCCTCCCCCTCACAGGTACAAACAATCATATAATCCTATATCCATAATCAATTCACATCAACAACCACAGTGTTATGATAATATAAGGCATACCAAGTGTTCATACGGAGGCTCCCATTCTGTCATGAATCCATGGTGTTCGGCGTCTTCCGCATCTAACTGCGGCTGCGCGAGTATCCAGACGAGATTCACATGCATCACATGCTCGACTAAGCGGTCATATGATCAGTGACGCTCCTATTGGTCTCCTGACAGGTGACGCACCCAAGCGTCCGGTCATTGTCATAGTAACCGCAGGTCCTACGAAAATAATGTATTATACTGTGTGGACCTCTTTGATTGATGCTAATTCGGATGCGTACATCTAAATATGCGGACGCCGATCACCACAGGCACAATGTCAGACTGGTAATATCAACTAATCAAAATATGATTTCATTTAACAGCGACGGAGGAACCATTCCCTGCATGGTGTCTAAAAAAACTCAATCCTATCAGGACTATGGTTCAGTACCCCACTGGGTATACGTATAGCGGAGATGTGTAGCACCACATATGAACTTAAAAGAGACCCTTTCATAAAGACTAGGGGCTGTTCCAAGAATGCAATCCTGCCGACCACATGTTTTCAAGAGGATAAGTTCCAAATGGCATATTGGGTGAAATCCTGTGTATTCCACGGTATTGAATAGCCAACCGCATACTCCCCACAAGTAAATACCTGGGGGATGTATCGGTGTGATATACCTAAGAAATGATAAAGAGTAAACTTGGACTGGGAATACTAGAGCCACAACCATCGCCGCCCTCTATCAAAGAGAGACCACAGATGTCAGCCCTTGCTTGGTCTGGGCCCAACTACAGAGTAGAAGACCCCTACCATGCTTATCCCCAATGTCTCCTGTAAATATAGAGTAGTTTTATCATACTTTGTATGAACAACACCCCGTGCCATTGAACCTCAATATAATCCGCATACATAGATCAGCTCCCCAGGTAAATGATCAGGGATTGGCAAATCCGCCCATCATATATGTAGTCCACATCCGCCACGCATATCCAGTCTATGGAGTCCAAACCTGACATACAAATAGTATGATAATGCAATTATCCTGCTAGACGGTTCCTAGGTCACTGTTTCCAAAACACCTTGGTCCATCCTTTGCCCAAATCTCACATGGCAGCCTTATCTGTTAGTGATAAAAAAAGGAGAGAAAAAAATAAAATTTATTAATAATCTCGATACAATATCGGGTACTTCCACTTAATGTATATAAAATAAATAAACCCCAGTTTCTCATGCCATGTAGCGACTTAAAAGAGGGAGCCCACCTTGAACTCCCGATTGAGCCCCTTTGGCTCAATAGTGTCCAGTTCAAAGATCCATCTAAAGTTCCAGTCGTTTCAATAGTCGTTCCCGATCACCACCTCTCTGTGGTAAGGGAACGCCATCGATAACTCTGATCCTCAATTGTGCAACATTGTGTTTGCATCTATAAAAATGCTCCGGGACCGGGAGTTCACCTTCCAAATTTTCAGACGTATTCTCCATCTTTTTAAACAATTTCCGGATGGAGTACCTGTGCTGGTTGATCCTCAACTTGCAGGCCTGTGTGGTCTCACCCACATAGATGAGACCACACGGGCACTGCAATGTATAGATCACATAATCAGAGGAACATGTATAAAAACCCTTTATCTCATATTTCTTTCCAGTGTGTGGGTGGAAAAAAGTTTGTCCCTTCAGTACATTATTGCAGTTGCAGCAATTGAGGCAGGGATTAATTTTTTAGGATTGGGACTACCAAGGGACACAGGAGAAGACGGAGGGGAGGATGCAAACACCACAACCACAGAAAAAGTATCCAGGAATGCCCGTTCGACGCGGTCAGCCAAACCACCAGTGGGAATCAAAACTCTGGTATTACAACAGGGGAAGAGAGGTACACAGAAGTAGACACTATGAATGGGACTCAATTGGTGGTAAATATTTCCTCTTATGATCTCACTGATGTGGAATCAAGGGTATTGAATAAGGGACTTTCTTTTTGCCTTACATCTACGGTTGACTGGTTTCAAAATGAGATTGATATGTTACATTTCTTTAGGCAAATTAAGTTGAGAGTTTTTTTCGATGGTCAGATTCAGAAACCTAGGGATGGATTCTCTCCAGAGGTTTCTGATGATATTGAACACAGTATCCTAACCTTGACTGATTTGGGGTTACATGTTAAGAGTGACTTTCAACCCCCTGTATATCATAAAGCAATAGACACCTTTATGTCCTTGGTCCGGTCGGACATCACCAGAATGAGACAACAAACTAATGATGGGGTGAGTTCCAACCTAACCAATGAGGAAAGATCTGCATTGACCTCCCTTAGTCGGCGCAAAGAGCTTACGATCAAAGCAGCCGACAAGGGAGGGGCAATAGTAGTGATGAATACCACTAAGTATGTTGCTGAAATAGAGAAACAACTACAAGACACAGAAGTCTATAGACAAGTCAATGGGGATCCGAAATTCGGAGTGATGAAAAAAAAAAAAAAATCCTGGTAGATAATGCTTATGCCAATAACATCATTGATGCAAAACTCCATAGCTATTTGATACATAAACACCCAGTTACACCCACCCTTTATGTCCTGCCAAAGATACATAAAGACCTGTGTAACCCACCTGGACGTCCCATAGTGGCGGGAATTGATTCGGTCTTTGCCCCTGCAGCTGTGTTCATCGACAAATTGTTGAGGACCTCTGCTACAGGGGCGAAGTCATATGTAAGGGACACGACTGAATTTCTCAATAGGGTCCAGCAACTAGCATTCGGTGCTGGTGATAGACTGGTGTCCTTTGATGTCACCAGTCTATACACGTGCATTGAACATGAAAGGGGCCTAGAGGCGGTTCAGTGGGCTTTGTGACACACTGACTATCCACCGGCACTATGTGAATTTGTTAGTTCATTGTTGGAGATTTTATTGACATGCAACTATTTCAGTTTTGAAGAGAGGTTCTTCATCCAAAATCGTGGGACCGCCATGGGGTCTAATATGGCCCCGACATATGCCAACATCTATATGACATATGTGGAGGAGTCGTCTATATACCCATCCACCTTTTTCCAATTTGTGACCGGGTGGATGAGGTATATAGACAACATCTTCCTCATATGGACAGGGACGGACGTGGGTTTACAGGAGTTTCATGACTACCTTAACAGCGTTCATACGCAATTGAAGTTTACTAGAGTGGACTCGACACACTCTTTACAATTTCTAGACACATTAATATATGTGACTGAGAGGGGTCTTCAAACAGACATCTTTGTAAAACCAACAGACCGAAATAATATGTTGCGTTATGATAGTGCCCATCCAAAAAATATGTTGAGTTCCCTCCCATACAGCCAACTTCTTAGGGTGAGACGTATCATCTCAGATGAAGACAATGTAGATAATAGACTGCAGGTAATGAGTTCTAAATTTATAGCCAGGCAATATCCAAAAAAGTTGGTCAAGAGACATCTTGACAAAGTCAGGCAGCAGACACGGGCACATCTGTTGACCACGACGAGAACAAAAACTGAGAATAGGAGGTTACCTTTTGTGTCCACACAATCAGTTCTAAGCAAACAAATAGCGGGTACGCTTAGACGGAATTGGCAGATCCTGACACGCTCTTTTCCAGACATTGTGGAGTTCCAGACACCACCGCTTATGTCCTATAGGAGGTCCAAAAATCTGGGGGATCAGTTAGTACACTCTTTTCTGCAGAGGCCTGACAAGCCGCGTATCTCCAGAAAGGGCTGCTATCCCTGCCTCAATTGCTGCAACTGCAATAATGTACTGAAGGGACAAGCTTTTTTCCACCCACACACTGGAAAGAAATATGAGATAAAGGGTTTTTATACATGTTCCTCTGATTATGTGATCTATACATTGCAGTGCCCGTGTGGTCTCATCTATGTGGGTGAGACCACACGGGCCTGCAAGTTGAGGATCAACCAGCACAGGTACTCCATCCGGAAATTGTTTAAAAAGATGGAGAATACGTCTGAAAATTTGGAAGGTGAACTCCCGGTCCCGGAGCATTTTTATAGATGCAAACACAATGTTGCACAATTGAGGTTCAGAGTTATCGATGGCGTTCCCTTACCACAGAGAGGTGGTGATCGGGAACGACTATTGAAACGACTGGAACTCAGATGGATCTTTGAACTGGACACTATTGAGCCAAAGGGGCTCAATCGGGAGTTCAAGTCGCTAAATGGCATGAGAAACTGGGGTTTATTTATTTTATATACATTAAGTGGAAGTACCCGATATTGTATCGAGATTATTAATACATTTTATTTTTTTCTCTCCTTTTTTTATCACTAACAGATAAGGCTGCCATGTGAGATTTGGGCAAAGGATGGACCAAGGTGTTTTGGAAACAGTGACCTAGGAACCGTCTAGCAGGATAATTGCATTATCATACTATTTGTATGTCAGGTTTGGACTCCATAGACTGGATATGCGTGGCGGATGTGGACTACATATATGATGGGCGGATTTGCCAATCCCTGATCATTTACCTGGGGAGCTGATCTATGTATGCGGATTATATTGAGGTTCAATGGCACGGGGTGTTGTTCATACAAAGTATGATAAAACTACTCTATATTTACAGGAGACATTGGGGATAAGCGTGGTAGGGGTCTTCTACTCTGTAGTTGGGCCCAGACCAGGCAAGGGCTGACATCTGTGGTCTCTCTTTGATAGAGGGCGGCGATGGTTGTGGCCCTAGTATTCCCAGTCCAAGTTTACTCTTTATCATTTCTTAGGTATATCACAACGATACATCCCCCAGGTATTTACTTGTGGGGAGTATGCGGTTGGCTATTCAATACCGTGGAATACACAGGATTTCACCCAATATGCCATTTGGAACTTATCCTCTTGAAAACATGTGGTCGGCAGGATTGCATTCTTGGAACAGCCCCTAGTCTTTATGAAAGGGTCTCTTTTAAGTTCATATGTGGTGCTACACATCTCCGCTATACGTATACCCAGTGGGGTACTGAACCATAGTCCTGATAGGATTGATTTTTTTTAGACACCATGCAGGGAATGGTTCCTCCGTCTCTGTTAAATGAAATCATATTTTGATTAGGTGATATTACCAGTCTGACATTGTGCCTGTGGTGATCGGCGTCCGCATATTTAGATGTACGCATCCGAATTAGCATCAATCAAAGAGGTCCACACAGTATAATACATTATTTTTGTAGGACCTGCGGTTACTATGACAGTGACCGGACGCTTGGGTGCGTCACCTGTCAGGAGACCAATAGGAGCGTCACTGATCATATGACCGCTTAGTCGAGCATGTGATGCATGTGAATCTCGTCTGGATACTCGCGCAGCCGCAGTTACATGCGGAAGACGCCGAACACCATGGATTCATGACAGAATGGGAGCCTCCGTATGAGCACTTGGTATGCCTTATATTATCATACACTGTGGTTGTTGATGTGAATTGATTATGGATATAGGATTATATGATTGTTTGTACCTGTGAGGGGGAGGATCTGTTGATTGGAGCACACCCACTAAGTAATTGGTATGGATATGTACCCTTATAAAATGTAGTGTGAGTCACTTGTAAACTTTTATGTATCTTGATAAAGACTGTATTGTCGAAACGTTGCTGCTGTTATTTTGGTGCAATAAAGAACACTGAATATTGAAGCTATTGGAGTGCCGTGACCTTCTTCATCTCTACAAAAGTCTCTAGAGAAGCGCAGTGTATGTGGAAGAAGGTATATAACACCCCGCTTCAATATGTCGTTTTGGGGGGGCCACTGGTCTATTACACCAGTTAGAAAAAAATAATTCCTGTAACTTTTCTCACTGTGTGTAGCAGAGGTAACGCAGCGAGAGAGGATACATTTCTGCATTACCCAAAGACACTATTATAAAAGTATATTCTTATATAACATCCCGCTTCAATGTCGTTTTGGGGGGCCACTGGTCTATCACACCAGTTATAATACTTTTTTCTAATTGTGTTTGTTATCCTTTGTAATTGTAGTATCCCTGCAGAACCGATCACCAGTCACAATGATGGACAATACAAATCCACTATAATATGCTTTCTATGTTAGAAAGTATATTATAAGTGTATTACACCCCTATATACTGCACACCAAACAATAGTACACCTATACCAGTCCTTAAAATGAATTTTGTGGACCTATTAGCTAGCGATTTCTGTCACTAACAGTCTGTCCCTGCTCCACACAGCAACCTCTCCCTACACTGACAAAAGACAGAATGTAAAATGGCAGCCAGACCATGTGCTTAAATGTCTCAATTGGCTGTCCTATACCACCTGATGGATGTGTCATGGGTAGGGTTGAGCGAACCCGAACTGTAAAGTTCGGGTTCGTACCGAACTTCGGATTTTTGGACCTCGACCGAACATTTTAGTAAAAGTTTGGGTTCTGTGTTCGGCGGCTTTCTTGGCGCTTTTTGAAAGGCTGCAGAGCAACCAATCAACAAGTGTTTAACTGTCTGACTTTAGAAGCCATCACAGCCAGCCTACTAATGTCATGGCTGTGATGGCGCATGCAGCATGTGACCCAGGGCTCTATATAAGCTGGAGTCAGTAGCGCTGCACGTCACTCTGCTGTTACTAGTGTAGGAGAGGATGCTGCTGGTGATTTCAGGGAGAGAATAGGAGAGAATCTTTGTTCACAACTTGAATCTACCTCAGCGATCTACAGTGGGATCAAAAGGTTTGGGCAACCTTGTTATCGTCATGATTTTCCTGTATAAATCGTTGGTTGTTACGATTAAAAAATGTCAGTTAAATATATCATATAGGAGACAAACAGTGATATTTGAGAAGTGAAATGAAGTTTATCGGATTTACAGAAAGTGTGCTATAATTGTTTAAACAAAATTAGGCAGGTGCATTTGGGCACCACAAAAAAAAAATGAAATCAATTTAGTAGATCCTCCTTTTGCAGAAATTACAGCCTCTAAACGCTTCCTGTAGGTTCCAATGAGAGTCTGGATTCTGGTTGAAGATATTTTTGGACCATTCCTCTTTACAAACTCTTTAGTTCATTCAGGTTTGATGGCTTCCGAGCATGGACAGCTCTCTTTAAGTCACACTACAGATTTTCATTATATTCAGGTCTGGGGACTGAGGTGGCCATTCCAGAATGTTGTACTTGTTCCTCTGCATAAATTACCTAGTGGATTTTGAGCAGTGTTTAGGGTCTTTGTTTTGTTGAAAGATCCAGCCCCGGCGCAGCTTCAGCTTTGTCACTGATTCCTGGACATTGGTCTCCAGAATCTGCTGAGACTGAGTGTGAATCCATGCGTCCCTCAACTTTGACAAGATTCCCAGTCCCTGCACTGGCCACACAGCCCCACAGATGATGGAACCACCACCATGTTTTACTGTAGGTAGCAGGTGTTTTTCTTGGAATGCTGTGTTCTTTTTCCTCCATGCATAACGCTCCTTGTTATGGCCAAATAACTCAATTTTAGTTTCATCAGTCCACAGCACCTTATTCCAAAATGAAGCTGCTTGTCCAAATGTGCTTTAGCCACCCTCAAGCGACACTTTTTGTGCTGTGGGCAGCGAAAAGGCTTCCTCTGCATCACTCTCGCATACAGCATCTCCTTGTGTAAGTGCGCCGAATGCGTTGAACGATGCACAGTGACTCTATCTGCAGCAAGATGATGTAGGTCTTTGGTGCTGGTCTGTGGGTTGATTCTGACTGTTCTCACCATTCGTCGCTTCTGTCTATCCGAGATTTTTCTTGGTCTGCCACTTCAAGCCTTAACTTGAACTGAGCCTGTGGTCTTCCATTTCCTCAATATGTTCCTAAGTGTGGAAACAGACAGCTGAAATCTCTGAGACAGCTTTCTGTATCCTTCCCCTAAACCATGATAGTGAACAATCTTTGTCTTCAGGTTCATTTGAGAGTTGTTTTGAGACCCCATGTTGCTACTCTTCAGAGAAAATTAAAAGAGGAGGGAAACTTACAATTGACCCCCTTAAATACTCTTTCTCATATTGGATTCAACCTGTGTATGTAGGCCAGGGTCACTGAGCTTACCAAGCCAATTTGAGTTCCAATAATTATTTCTAAAGGTTTAGAATCAATAAAATGACAACAGTGCCCAAATTTATGCACCTGTCTAATTTTGTTTAAACAATTATAGCACACTTTCTGCAAATCCAATAAACTTCATTTCACTTCTCAAATATCACTGTGTGTTCTCCTATACGATATATTTTACTGACATTTTTTATCGTAACAACCAGCGATTTATACAGGAAAATCATGACGATTAACAAGGTTGCCCAAACTTTCGCATCCACTGTACATACATTTAATTGTTGGGGTGCAGGGCCACAATCTTTTTACCCTGTTCTGAGCCCATTGACTGAAAAAAAATACTTTTATCCATCTGTTAGTTAGGTGGGTGGCGGCAGTGGCCATTTTATGCAAGCTCAGTGCATCAGCACAACATCGGAGCTTTTTGTGACATGAAATCCAAGCTTGAAAAACTGCACTAATCAGCTGGTTTTAAAAAAAATCACCCTTTTTGGCAATATACAACATCTGGTGCATTTGCAGGATTAGTCAGTGTGCAATTTTAAGCTAGAAATACAGCCATAATTTTCTGGGTTTTTAAAACACCCTTTTTTTGCCAAAATCCATTATTTACAGATCTGCACGTGTGAAATTCAGTTTAATATATACAGCTTTCATATTCTGTTACAAAAAAAAAACACACTTTTTTTGGCAATATACAACATCTGATTAGTCAGTGTGCAATTTAAGTTAGAAATACAGCCATAATTTTCAGGGTTTTAAAAACACACTTTTTGCCAAAATACCCATTTTACAGCCCTTGCTGCAATAGCACATGTGAAAATTCAAAGGTTACATACTGCTGTTATATTCAGTTATTAAACAAACACCCGTTTGGTGGAAAAAAAAGTATATTTTGCAGCCTTTTCTTCATATGTCATTGTGAGATACAGCCTTTATATACAGGGGTTTTTATTCAGTTATTTGAAATACAGCCATTTTGGGCACAAATCTTTAATTGCAGCCTAGTGTGGGTCAGGGCGTGTGAAATACGCCCTTTATATACTGGTTATAGTCTTCTATTAATAAAACCCCCTTTTTTGGCCAAAATACAAAATTTTTCTGGCCTTGCACTATCAGGACATGTGATATTGAAGGGTTATATACTGCTGTCATATTCAGTTATTAAACAAACACCCGTTTGGGGAAAAAAAAGTTTATTTTGCAGCCTTTGCTGCATATGTCGGTGTGAGATACAGCCTTTACATAGTGTGGTTTTTTTCAGTTATTTGAAATACAGCCATTTTGGGCACAAATCTTTTTATTTTTTTATTTTTTTTAAAACTTTATTTATTCATTTTTTTCCCCTTCATAAAACAATGTTATGATAACATTTGACAGTGCTGAGTCCGAGTACATCCATACATGATCTGCCAACACAGCAGAAATGTCACATTATATCTCACACTGAACAGAAAATAAAATACAGAGCTAATACATAGTTTACACTATCCAAAGTATTTAACAGACTCTCCGTTCAGTGCTTCAATTAACTTGGGTCACCCGCTTTCCATCCATTCTTGTCATACACCCCCCCTCCCACCCCCTTGGTGGTCATCTTGGTAAAAGTCGCCAAAGGTCGTCCCAATCTCTCTCCCCCCCACCCGCTCCCCGGGCAGCGACAGCACTCATTCAGCACCTACTGCATATTCCTCATACCTCTCAATCCTTGTCAATAGGTTCTTCCATTCCGTAATATAAGGTGCTCTTTTTGATCCCCACTCTCTTGCGATAATAACTTTTGCCGCCATGAGACCTCTTATCCAAATCCTTTTTTTCTTTTTTTCCCCTAATTAATAATGGAAAACAACCTAGGACGGCCACTTCCAATTTATATGGAAGAGATATTAAGGACTTTGCACTTAGGAAGCCATAGACCTCTCGCCAGTCCAGTTGCATACTTGGACAGGTCCATATCATATGGATGTAGTCAGCAAACTCTTCTCTGCATTTCCAACATTTTGATTCTCGTTCTTTATAAATCTTACTTAGCAGCATTGGGGTCAGATAAATTTGGTGGATAATATTAAAATAAATAATCCTAAAGTTGCTAGAAATCGTTGTCTTTTTTATATTTTTATATATATTGCCCCATTCTATTGTGTTTGATCCTATATATTTTCCCCATTTTTCCTCACTATTAAATTTTAATATTTTCCCCAATCCCTTCCTTATTATCCTGTACACTTGTGAAGTAGTCACCTTTGTTGTTGTTTGTTGATAACAAAAGTTTATAAATTCATGTTTTGTAGTGATAAAATACTCCTTATTTTGTGTTGCTTCAAATGCATGTTTTAATTGATAATATCGATATTGACTCATCAAATCTATATTTATTCCAGGGCATAATTCTGTTAGTGCTCTTATTATCCCATCCTTCACTAACTGTGATACATAAATAAGACTGTGATTTTCCCAATATTTATAGTCCGTGATTGATTGAAATTCTGCAATATTACTATTAGACCACAGAGGAGAAAAATACTAAGTGTTCGAGATTCCCAATATTCTTTTTATTTTTCCCCAAGACAGGTCCACCATTCGACATATTGGGCATGTTTTCCCTTTATTTTTAATAAATCCGGTCTCCAATATGCTAAATATATTATCTTTTGGGCCAATGAAACCCCCTTCCAAATATTATTTTATGTTATTTACCTCTGACTTTATCCACTGAACTTGGGAGGCTAAATAATATCCCTGAAAGAAGGGGACCGATAGTCCTCCGTCTCGCTCCGCTAGCAAGAGATATTTTTGTTTGAGTTTTATCCTTTTTCTTCCCCAGATTAGGTAATTCAGCAGTCGCTCCAGATGGTTAAAAAAAACGATACTCTATCCAAACTGGACAGGCCGCCAAAATATAAAAAATCTGGGGAAGCAAAACCATCTTTATTAGTGCAATTCTGCCCGCCTGTCCCATTGATAACTTCTGCCAAACATTGATTTTACTTTTACATCTGGTCAAGTTAACTTTATATTCGGAAATATCACAAAACTTATTTATTACTTCCATAATATGAGACAACTGTAATGTTGGGTTCTCCAAGAAAATCAATATGTCGTCTGCATACATGCTTATCTTATCAGAGGGCCCCTTCATACCAAAGCCACAGATCCCCTCGTTTGCTCTGATTTTGTCTGCCAATGGTTCTATAAATAGAGCGAACAATAAAGGGGAAAGGGGACATACCTGTCTTGTTCCTCTATACAGCTCGATTTGCTCGGACCATATTCCATTGATATTGATTTTGGCTTTTGGGGTGATTATATAAAATCTGGACCCATCTAATAAAATTTTTGCCCAGGTTCATCCAATACATTATTTTCCAGAGATATTCCCTGTCAAACGCTTTCTCGGCGACTAATGACAGGATGGAGCGGGAACCGCCCCCCTGTCCAACCTGCATATTTAACAAAGCTCTACTTATGCTAGATTGTACGAATCTCTTGGGTATAAATCCGGTCTGATCTGGATGAATGAACCTTTTGATGACTCCCTTTAGTCTATTATCGAGTATTTTTGCGCAAATGTTATAATCTGTATTTAAGAGGGAGATCGGGCGATACATCTTTACCCTTTTTTAGGATAAGTGTGATCACTGCCTCGGATAAAGATACCAGGAGCTCGCCTGTCTGCTAAGTGTTATTTAAAACCTGTAGTAACATTGGCAGAAATGTGTCCCCATATTGGCGATAGATTTCGAACGGGAGTCCGTCTGTACCTGGGGAGGAATTTCCCTGAATAGTCCCAACAGCCTCCTATAGTTCTTTTAACTCTATAGGTCGATTTAGTATTTTACACTCCTGCTCTGTTAATTTTGGGAGGTTGATATCTTCCAGGAATTTTTCAACATCTCCACCCTGCTGGTTTTTGTTATTTGTATATAAGATTTTATAATACTTTACAAACTCCCGCTCAATCTCCTCCGGGCATGTGGTGATTTCTCCATTTCCCAATCTAATATTTTTTATTCTGTTAATATTTTTTTGGTTTTGGATCAAGGATGACAAAAGATTTCCAGGTTTCCCTGCTTGAGAGAAATATTTAGCTCCTGTGAAAAAAAAAACTTGTGCTTTCTCAATTAGGTAATTTTTATACTCCAATCTAGCTTCTTCAAAATGTGATTGCGCAGTGACATTTGTGTTGTTAACTAAGTCTCCCTGTAGGTTCTGGACCCTTTTTTAAGAGATATTTATTTTGCTACAAATTCTTTTTTTTCCCAGTTTATTTTAGCTATGTAAACTACATGCAAAAACGCTTTAAAAGAATCCCACACTATATGCAAAGGTGCTGATGGAGCATTCAATATCCAAAATTCCTGGATCTCCCTTGTTATATTTTTGTCACGGTGGACGGGATCTCAGATACACAGATAAACCAACAAACAAGTTTCTAGCTGAGAAGCTGGAGAAAGGTCACCTCCTAGCAAATCCCTGACTTCTCTCCCTACACTGCTAAGCCCACATTCAGACCTTGGAGGTAGGAATAATGTGTCCTCGTGCCTGGGCTGAAAATACCCTAGAATCCCTGAGATGGTGAAAGGGGGAATAGGGGCAGCCTGCTCCCTCAGAACCTGGAGGGGACAGACGACACACAAACAGCCTAGACAGCAAACAACAAAAACAGAAACCAAACTTATCTTATCTGAGCTGGAACAGACAATCCTTCCTTCCTTGCTTCCAAGGCCAGACTGATTTCTATAACCCGCATGGAATACTGGGAATGAGTGAAATTTAAACCAATGACCCCACCCAGTGCACCTGAAGGGAGGCGGATCTAGCACGACTCCAAAACAAAACAAAAAACTAAACACGTGCTGCTATTCTGGCCGACCTCCGCAGATAGTCAGAGCAGGGCATGACAGTACCCCCCCTTCTACGGGTGACCTCCGGACACCCCGGACCAACCTTATCCAGATGGGATCTGTGAAAAGCCCTCACCAGTCGGCTGGCACTGACATCCAGCGCCGGAACCCACATCCTCTCCTCAGGGTTGTATCCCCTCTAGTGTACCATGTACTGAAGGGAACCCCGAAGAACTCTAGAGTCGAGAACCCTGGAGATCTTGAACTCCAAATTTCCATCGACTAAACAGGAGGAGGAGGCAATGGCGATGGTTCCACCGTTTTCACATATTTTTTCAGTAAAGACCTGTGGAACACATCATGGATCCTCCAAGTCTGCGAAGATCCAGCCGAAAACGCTACTGGATTGATCACCGCAGATATTTTGTATGGACCAATAAATCTTGGACCCAGTTTCCAAGATCGCACTCTCAGTTTAATATTTTTAGTGGACAACCACACCAGATCACCCACACACAGGTCCGGACCAGTGATACGTCTCTTGTCAGCCATTCTCTTATACCTCTCACCCATCTTCTCCAAATTCACTTGGATCCTCCGCCAGATAGAAGACAAGGCAGAAGAAAATCTCTCCTCCTCTGGCACCCCAGAGGCACTAGTCCCAGAAAAGGTACCAAACTGAGGATGAAAACCGAATGCGCCAAAAAATGGCGACTTACCCGTGGGACTCCTGCCTACGGTTATTCAAAGCAAATTCCTGCTAGGGACAAGAATGAGGACCATCTCCTGATTCTCACCCACAAAGCACCTCAAGTAAGGTCTCCAGGTTTTGATTAGTACGCTCTGTCTGTCCATTCAACTGCGGATGAAAAGCCGAAGAGAACGAAAGTTGAATGCCGAGCCGAGAGCAGAACCCCTCCAGAACCTGGAGACAAACTGTGTGCCCCTATCAGAGACCACATCAGAAGGAATCCATGAAATTTCACAATATTATCAACAAAAATCTGCGCAAGAGTCTTGGGCGTTAGGCAGACTAGTTTAATGATATAAAGTGAGCCATTTTACTGAAACGGTCAACTACCACCAAAATTACTGTTGTCCCGGAGGGAACTCGGCAATCCGTAATAAAGTCCATAGACAAGTGCGTCCAAGGACGAGACGGAATAGACAATGGAAGAAGTGAACCAGCCGGTCGAGTATGAGCAACCTTTGACCGAGCACAGGTTTCACAAGCTGCAACGTAATCCTCAATGCTCTTACGTAACCCTGGCCACCAGAACCTCCGGGACACCAGGTCACAGGTGGACTTACCACCAGGATGTCCAGCAAGGACAGTATCGGATGTTCCTTGAATACCTTTGTATCGCAGACCTTCAGGAACAAACAACCTCCCTCGGGGACAAGAACCAGGAGCCCCCTCCTGGGCTCCCAACACCTCCATCTCCAATTCGGGGTAACAGAGCGGAGACCACCACCCCTCAGCCAAAATCGGAGCAGGATCCTCTGAATCACCTCCCCCAGGAAAGCTGCGCGACAAGGCATCTGCCTTGACGTTCTTAACCCCCGGGCGAAAGGTAACCACAAAATTGAACCTGGTAAAAAACAGTGACCATCTGGCCTGTCAGACGCTTGGCAGATTGCAGGTAAGCCAAATTCTTATGATCTGTATAAACTGTAACGGGTGAGACGCCCCCTCCAACCAGTGACGCCATTCCTTAAAGCCAACTTGATGGCCAGCAACTCTCTATCCTCCAACATTAAATTCTTCTCGGCAAAATCTGAGAGATACTGAGGTAAAGCCTGTCGGGGATTCGAACCCGTGACCAGCCACATCGCAGGCGGTAGCCCTGCTTACTTAGGCTACCGTCCTCTCTGGACATTCCTTCCTGAAGCCTATTAGTTAACCTCAGTCTTGCCAAGCCTTGCTCATTACCCTTGATCCCCACACTTGGTACTTCCCTATATAAGTCCAGCCCCTTGCACTCCAGTTTGCTGATTTTGAGCTCCTGAGCCTTGATCAAGCTTCTCCTCATCTGCTGCTCTTGCTACTGCTGGAAGTCCACTGCTGACCAGGAATTGCCTACCGACTACTCTTCTGCTTTATCCCTACCTACTGAACTGCTACCACCGTTGCCATCCGGATTGTCTGACCACGCTTACTGCCGCCTGCCCTGACCCACCCGCCTGCCTGCGGTCCTTGCCACTGGCTCCACTCCTACCTCCAGCAAGCGGTCCTCTGACTCAGGTGAGCCTGTAGGACTGTTACAAAGCCGTAGTGGACAAAATTCACTCCAACCAATGATTTGTCTTGCTTGCCAATCTATAATTGGGTTATGTTTAGTCAACCATGGTAACCCCAAAACTATAGGAGCCGGCAAATCTTCATGACAAAACAAGACTAATCTCAACATGGAATCACCCACCCTTAAGTGAATACCATGAGCAATATGAGTGAGACTCCTTTGAAAAGAGGGGAAGAATCAATTGCAAAAACCGGAATCTCTTTTCTAAAGTGCAAGTACTTAGACCCAGATTTTGAAGAAAAAGAAAGTCAATAGGGTTTACCCCAGCACCACAGTCAAGGAATACTGCAACAAAAAAATTCTCTTGAGTCTAGCACCACCATAGCTGGAAAGAGAAAATGGGTATTACAGGGAGCTTGCATACCTGCCTTCTCCACCACACCATTCACAGCTACCAAGAGTCAGGAAAGTATTTTTTTTCTTTTTCTCTTCCACATGCAGTTTAACAAAAGGACAAGCAAAAATAAAATTACATCTTTTCCCACAGTAGTAACATAGTTGTGCAATTTCCTAAAGTCTCTACTACCAAACGGAAAGAAACCGACCCAGCTGCATGGGTTCCTCCCCTACCCCAGAGTTACCTTAACATCACCCTGGGAAGCAGTAGAGGCGAAACCACTCACAGAAGGGAACCCTTGCGCGGAGGGAGCCCTACACCTTTCTCTAATACGTCTATCTAACCATACTGCCAAAGACATTGCACTCTCCAAAGAATCTGGGTACTCATGAAAAGCAAGGGCATCTTTCATCTCTCAGATAACCCCTGACAAAACTGACTACTTAACGCGGGATCAATCCACTCTGACTCAGTTGCCCATCTCCTAAAATCAACACAGTAAGCCTCTGCAGTATGTTCATCCTGTAATAAATTACGTAATTTCGACTCCGCCATCGAGACCCGATCTGGGTCATTGTAGATTAATCCCAGGGCCTTAAAAAATTCTTCCACTGACCGGAGGGCCCAAGAACCGGGCGGCAGAGAAAAGGCCCAGGATTGCGCGTCCCTTTAAGAAGAGAAATGATTATACCTATCCTCTGACTTTCATCACCTGACGACGATGGACGCAGCCGAAAAATACAATTTACATGACTCTCTAAAACGGATAAAGTCATCCTTACCCCCTGCAAATCTATCAGGAAGAGCGACTTTAGGCTCCCCACAAATTTGACCTGCACCTGAATGCCAGAGCATTCTGACACCGTGTGACCGAATTACGTAGCTCCGCAACCTCTAGGGATAGCCCCTGCATGCGGTCAACTAAAGCATCAATTGACACCATCACAAAACCGCTGAGCAATGACAGTCAAAGTATGGCGGGTTATAATGTCACGGCGGACGGGATCTCAGATACACAGATAAACCAACAAACAAGTTTCTAGGCGAGAAGCTGGGGATAGGTCACCTCCTAGCAAATCCCTGACTTCTCTCCATACACTGCTAAGCCCACATCAGACCTTGGAGGTAGGAATAATGTGGTCCTCGTGCCTGGGCTGAAAATACCCTAGAATCCCTGAGATGGTGAAAGGGGGAATAGGGGCAGCTGCTCCCTCAGAACCTGGAGGGGACAGACGACACACAACAGCCTAGACAGCAAACAACAAAAACAGAAACCAAACTTATCTTATCTGAACTGGAACAGACAATCCTTCCTTCCTTGCTTCCAAGGCCAGACTGATTTCTATAACCCGCACAGAACACTGGGAATGAGTGAAATTTAACCAATGACCCCACCCAGTGCACTGAAGGGAGGCGGATCTAGCACGACTCCAAAACAAAACAAAAAACTAAACAGATGCTGCTATTCTGGCCGACCTCCGCACATAGTCAGAGCAGGGCATGACAATTTTCCTGATCTTTAACCAACTTAATCCAGTGGGTGTTTAGTCTAAAGCTCTTTGTTTTCTTTTTGAAACGTTCCGCGTTTTATCGTAACTACTATTGGAGAGTGATCGGTTATCGTATGTACTTCATATTTCATTTTGATTACACATTCCAAAAGATCAGGTTAGCTAAAGATAAATCTTTCTGGACATAACCTTATTTGCCCGCTGAAACAAGAGAATACTTTTTTTCTCCGTATAAATATCGCCAAATATCTGTCAATGTCATTTCCCAGGAGATCCTTCTTAGCATGTTGATTTTCCTTATCTACTTATAAACATGGTCCTTACAGTACCTATCTGCCTCCAAATCCATGACATCATTAAAGTCACCAGTTACCAAAATCGGACACCGTGCTCTAGAGCTAATAAAGTCTGCCAGGTTTGACATGACTGACATCGAGAAGGGAGGAGGAACATACACAAATGCCATATACAGACAGTACCTTTTAGATAACAGTGCAGGAAAACAAATCTACCTTCTTCATCAATTCTATGGGCTATTGGGATATAATCCACACTTCTATGCACGTAAACACTAACACCCCGGGAATATGACGAACAAACAAGCGTGGTAGTCATATTTGGCCCATTTCCTTTTATTTTATTAATGTTCTCATCTATAAGATGTGTTTCTATAAGGCATACTATCGTATCTTCACAGCATAGACGATTGCCTTCAGATGATACGAGATGTGCAGCACCTGAAACTACGGATACTGGAAGCCTGTGCTAGCATTTCTCCTGCGGTGTTGCTATCAGTGTGTGAAGAGTGGGGAGAAGAGGGTTGCATTGACAATCCAACACAATGGGCAGCACATTGAACACATTTTATAAGTGGTCAGAAACTTGTAAATAACTCATGAAAGAATAAAGTTATGTTAAAACCAAGCACACCATTGTTTTTCTTGTGAATTTCCCAATAAGTTTGATGTGTCACATGACCCTCTTCCTATTGAAAAAACAAAAAGTTGGATTCAAAATGGCCGACTTCAAAATGCCGCCAGGGCAACCACCCATCTTGAAAAGTTTCCCCCCTCACATATACTATGTGCCCCAAACAGGAATTAATATCACTAACCATTCCCATTTTATTAAGGTGTATCCATATAAATGGCCCACCCTGTACATCAAATATGACCACCCGCTTGGCTCTTGGCCATTCCACGTATATTCCATGTTAGTATTCTATTCATGTACTTTCGTGTATCCCCGCACAGCCCCTAGGACCCACCACAGAGGCGACCGAGGAGGGGGGAGAGAGAGAGAGCACCCCACAGCGACCACCGAGACCCCATCCACCCACCCAATCCATCCCACCACCCATTCACCCCTCAGCCCCATTCTGGCCGGACCAACCAAACAGTTCCCCAACCTCTTAACCTTCACACCACCCACCCGGCCCCCCTTATACTCACTCCACCAATATCATATTTGCTCATTCAAGAACCTATCCCCAAATCATCCAACCATTCTTGAACCTCTTTGGGGTGAATAAAGAAATGCACTTGTTCCTGATAAATCACTCTCAGTTTAGTGGGGTAGAATAAGGAGTTATTTAATCTTGGCTGCCGCCATTCTCTTCTTGACTTCCCTAAATTCTTGACGCTTAGCTTGGGTTTACCCTCGAGTAATCCGGTAAATTTGTATTTCCCTGCCATTGTATTCTAGAGGCGAGAGATTTATTTTATTTTTCATAATAATGTCTCTATCCTGGGCATTCATCATTTTAACCAAGATTGCTCTTGGCGGACTCCCGGCCGGTGGCTGTTTATTTGGTATCCGGTGGGCTCTCTCCACCGAAAACCACTCAGAAAATCGATCCGCACCAACCACTTCTAATGCCATTTCTGAACAAACCCGCTTGGGTCTTCATTTTCAGCCCCTTCAGGGAACCCAACCAAGCGTATGTTCGCTCTGCGAGATCTATCCTCGATTTCCGTTACTCTTTCCTGTAGTGCTTTCTTTTCAGTTTCTATACCCTCCACTCTCTTTTAATTCCATCCACCTCCCACTTTAATTCCCTTGAAACCACCTGTAAATCCTTAACTTTCTCAAGGACTTTGATCATCTCATCCTTAATCAAAGACAAATCTACTTGTATTGTAGATATTTTAACTGACAGTTCTCCCAGTGATACACTCGACAGCTGCATAGCACTAAGGATATCTGTCAATTTCTTGTCCATTACTTCTATTTTCTCATCCATTAAAAAATTCTTATCACTTTTCCCCTCTACTCTGTCACTCACTTCCGCTGCTTCCACTAAATTTTGTGAATCTATTAAATTGGTTTTGTTTTCTCTATTACTCTTCTGATTTGTTCTGGTCTTATATTGTGGTAATTCAGAAATTTGTCCATCTTTGAGATTGGGCTACTTCCACTTCCTCCCAAAGATTTCCTGTTTTGTACCTTTGGTGACATTATATTATCCAGAAGCTACCTTGTATGTATAATGGGGTGAGAGGGAGGGGGGAAAGAGAAAAAAAAAAGCTAGGAGGGAAACAGGGACACAAAGAGGAATGCAGAGAGAAACAAACACTTCAGATAAGTACCGCGGGACATTTCCACTCAGCACTAATGATCGGCAGTCAATTTTTGGCTTTGCTGGGTGAAAAGTACCCCAAACAACCAGAAAACAGCCTATAACATTTACAGGATATTAGTATTTTAGGAGTTTTCAAATATGTTAGTGCTTTAGGGTCGTCCTTCAGAACGCTCGCTCTCCAATCAGCTACAGTTCCACAGGGCTGCAGCCCAATTTGGAGCCCCCCAACAGCAGAAACAAAGAAAAAAAACAGACTACACCAAATATGTGCGCCTCTGTACACAAAAAGAGGCAACCTCACTGCGCAACACGGATAAGTCAACTACCACTCCAGTAACAGTCCCGCTGTTCTGTATATCTCCGGTGTGCCTCACATTTTAGAAGAAAGTCTCATTCACCAGGGAATTATTCCCCTGCTCCATACAATTAGTTCGTTCAGAACTTCAAGAGTTCTTTGGGAGGGACGATACCCCTGTAAATGCACTGGTTTCTTGTGCCAATGTCTGCCAATGAGGGGGGGCGCCCACTCTCCCAGACAAATAATCGCCGCCTTCCTGTCCAGGACCATACAGAGCAGGATACAGATGCCCGAATATCTGTAGTGCCTCTGGATTCAGACGCAGACATCTATCAATCCATTCCCGCCAGCCTCCTAATTCCCGTATGTTAAAACCGCCAGCCTTTCCCTTGTATCAAAAGTCCATCTCAAAAAATCTGCACACCCCCATACACATCCTCTTACCAGTCAGGTGGAATTGCGATCAAAATGAAGGGGGAAACGCCAAGACAGGACCGAGGCTGGAATTAATGGAGGAACAGGCTGGATCAGCAAGTAGCCACGCTGCAGGAGAACATCGGGCAGGCACAGAGGCAAAGCAGGTACAATGGAGCAGACGCCAGGCAGCAGAAGGACGTCCACACACCGCACGCCGACACAAGGCAGCGGGACCGCAGATGGGGCGACGTGAAGAGGTCAGCAGGGAAGCCGGCGTTCACAGCACTCACATCGCCGAGATCGAGCCAGGAGCCGGGTAAGGGGAGGGAGGTGGGAGGGGCCGCAGCATGCCTACGTGGCTATGTGGCTACGCCATGCCGCTCTGACCCCGCTGAACACAAATATTTAATTACGGCCTAGTGTGGGTCAAGGTGTGTGAGATACACCCTTTATATACTGGGGTTATATTCTTCTATTAATAAAACACCCTTTTTTGGGCAAAATACACAATGTTTCTGGCCTTGCACCATCAGCACGTGTGAAAATCAAGGGTTATATACTGCTGTCCTATTTAGCTATTAAACAAACACCCGTTTGGGGAAAAAAAGTTTATTTTGCAGCCTTTGCTGCATATGTCATTGTGAGATACCACCTTTATATATTGTGGTTCTATTCAGTTATTTGAAAAACACCCATTTTGGGCACAAATCTTTAATTGCGACCTATTCTGCATCTGTACGTGTGAGATACACCCTTTAGATACTGTGATTATATTCTTATATTATTAAAACACCCTTTTTTGAAAAAAAAAAAACACAATTATACAGCCCTTGCAGCATCAACACGTGTCAAATTCAAGGGTGTCATATTCAGTTATTAAACAAAAACCCATTTTGGGCAAAAAAGTTAATTTTGCAGCTTTTGCTGCATATGTCATTGTGAGATACACGCTTTAGATAGTGTGGTTCTATTCAGGTATTTGAAATACAGACATTTTGGGCAAACACATTTAATTGAGGCCTAGTCTGGATCAGGGCGTGTGAGATACACCCTGTACATACTGTCGTTCTATTCTGCTATTAATTAAACACCCATTAAGGGCAAGATCCTAAATTTGAGAAATATGAGGAGAGCGTCACGTAAGGGAAGTGGCCCATGTCATGGTGCTGCTGGTAGAGCTCCTGTTGCAGGGAGAGAACGTGGTCGATCTGTGCCAGCTACACGCACAAGTGAAACCCCTTCCTCAGGTGCGAGTAGGCGACAGAACCTGCAGCGGTATTTGGTTGAGCCTAATGCGGCTCTACGAATAGTGAGGCCTGAAGAAGTACAGGTGATAGTAGATTGGGTTACTGACAGTGCCTACAGTTCCTTCACATTGTCTCCCACCCAGTCTCCTGCTGAAAGATCAGAGTTGGCACCTGCAGCCGATGTCCATCAGTCTTTCACCTCACCCCCTTGCAAATCAGCCAAGCAGTCTGAGCCCCAAGTCATGCAGCAGTCTCTTCTGCTTTTTGATGACTCTGTTAGCAGGGTTTCCCAGTGCCATCCACCTATCCCTGCCCCATAATTGGAAGAGATTGAGTGCACCGATGCCCAACATACTTATCTTTCAAGATGAGTACATGGGAGGACCATAGCAGCACGTCTCGGATGATGACGAAACACAGGTGCCAACTGCTGGGGCTTTTGAAAGTGTGCAGACCGACAATGAGTGCAGGGGTGAAGACTGGGTGGAAGATGATGTGGAGGACAATGAGGTCCTCGACCCCACATGGAATCAAGGTGCGAGTGACCTATGTAGTTCGGAGGAAGAGGCGGTGGTCGCACAGAGCCACCAGCACAGCAGAAGAGGAAGCAGGGTGCAAAAGCGGAGCGGCCGTCCTCTAAATAGTACGCCTGCTACTGCCCACCGCAGAAAGGGACCGAGCACACCAAAGCCAGCTCCAAGGAGTTCCCTGGTGTGGCAGTTCTTCAGACAATGTGCTGACGACAAGACACAAGTGGTTTGCACGCTGTGCAATCAGAGCCTGAAGCGAGGCATAAACGTTCTCAACCTGAGCACAACCTGCATGAACCAGGCTTTTAAGTGCTAAGCCCTGAATGCCAGCATTTCTAAATTACTGGCCTTTGTAATGCTGTCATTACGTCTGGTGGAGACGGTTAGTTTTAAAGGCCTTATGACGGTGGCTGTCCCGCAGTACTTCATGCCCAGCCACCACTACTTTTCCAGGCGAGCCATCCCTTCCCTGCACAACCAAATAGGGGACAAAATCAGGTGTGCACTGCGCAATGCTATCTGTGGCAAGGTGCACCTCACTACAGATACGTGGACCAGTAAGCACGGTCAAGGACGATATATCTCCATAACAGCAGACTGGGTAAATGCAGTGGCGGCTGGGCCTGAGCGGATAGCAGTTTGGTGCATGTCCTTCCACCACCGAGGATTGTAGGGCGCTTCAGTTTGCCTCCTGTTGCTTCCTCCTCCAGGAGCTGTGGACGGGCCTTGAACAACAGGCCGATGAGTGGTTGGTGCCAGTGAGCCTCAAGCCCGGCCTGGTGGTGTGCGATAATGGGTGAAATCTTGTAGCAGCTCTGGGACTAGCCAGTTTGACGCACATCCCTTGCCTGGCGCATGTGCTAAATTTGGTGGTGCAAAGATTCCTTAAAAATTACCCCGATATGTCAGAGGTGCTGCATAAAGTGCGGGCCATCTGTGCGGATTTTCGGCGTTCTCACCCTGCTGCTGCTCGCCTGTCAGCGCTGCAGCATAACTTCGGCCTTCCCGCTCACCACTTCATATGCGACGTGCCCACAAGGTGGAATTCCACCTTGCACATGCTAGCCAGACTGTGCGAGCAGCAGCAGGCGATAGTGGAGTTTCAGCTCCAGCATGCACGGGTGAGTCGCTCTGCGGAACAGCACCACTTCACCACCAATGACTGAGCCTCCATGCGAGACCTGTGTTCCTTGTTGCGCTGTTTCGAGTACTCCACTAACAAACGCCAGGTACACTATTGTCCAGCCAGGGCATAGTTCTGGAGGTTGACGAGGTGGAGGATGAAAAGGAGGAGATGGAGGAGGAACCATGTTCACAGCACGGTGGCATCCAGACCAGCTCATGGCCATCACTAGTGCGTGTCTAGGGGGATACAGAGGACACAGACGATACACCTCCCACAGAGGACAGCTTTTCGTTGCCTCTAGGCAGCCTGACACACATGATCGATTACATGCTGCAGTGTCCCAGCAACGACAACCGAGTTGCCCACATTCTAACTTTTGCTGATTACTGGGTGGCCACGTTGCTGGATCCCCATTACAAGGACAACGTACCGTCCTTAATTCCCTCACTGGAGCATGATCGGAAGATGCGCGAGTACAAGCGCACGCTGGTAGATGCGCTGCTGGTGGCATTCCCACCTGACAGCGGGGGCACAGTGGAAGCACAAGGCGAAGGCAGAGGACGAGGAAGAGGTCGCCAACGCAGCTGGGGCACCACCAGCACCTCAGAAGGCAGGGTTAGCATGGCCGAAATGTGGAAAAGCTTTGTCAGCACGTCACAACAACCAGCTCCACCAGCTGATATGGAACGTCTTAGCAGGAGGCAGCATTTCACCAACATGGTGGAGTAGAATGTGTGCACACGCCTACACGTACTGAATGACGGGTCTTCCCCTTTCAACTTCTGGGTCTCCAAATCAGGCACATGGCCTGAGCTTGTCCTTTACGCCTTGGAGGTGCTGGCCTGCCCTTCAGCCAGTGTATTATCTGAACGTGTGTTTAGCACGGTGTGGCGAAACCAACCTCGCCACTGGGTTTTGGAGAGGCCTGTTTATCAGCCTCTTGCCTCAGGATTATGGCCCATACTAACTTTAAACCCCTGAACCTATTCAAGTGAATTTTGGATAGGTTTGTCCCCAAGTTATACTGTTTAAATTGATGTAAGTTATATGTATGGCCAATGTAAACTCACAAAGTTGTAACAATTTATAATAAGTGTAACTTGTCAGCTTGGGAGGAATATGCTGGGTGTGTTTCTATTGTGCCATTGTCCCATTGTGTGTTTAAATGGTGATGTCTGTCCTGTTATATCCACATGTGTATTGGTGATTTCTCTTTGTCTTGAGAGATAATTGGATTACGCCTCGGGTGTCTCCAGGGCAGAGAGGAGGAAACCATGATGCATTGTGCGGATGTATTGTCTCTGCATATCTGTCCTGTGTCCCAGTCTTCCTTCTGGTCCCCTAGGGGCGTGTACTTACATTGTATGTGTTGTAACATATTGATTGGCTGTATTTCAAACCCCTGTGGGCGGACCTGTATTTGCAACAACTGTAATAAAAACCAGGCTGGGTGTGCCAGCACCTCAGACCACTGCTTGACCCTCAACACGGAGCCTTGTCTCGTTATTGGGGGGATCCGCTGTATGCTGTTAGAGACTGATTGCCAGGAGTGTAAGCTGATTCCTGTTCGTCTGCTAGCAGCTATTCATGAGGTTCCAGTTTGGAGTGCTACTTTGTATGCAGTTCGTGAGTTTGGTGTTCTACAGTAGCTGTGCCTGTCTCTCAGAAAGGGGCACATCGCCTAAACGGATTTTAACCCCTTGTCTGCTGAAACGGTCCGTTACATTGGTGGCAAGCAGCGGGATCGTTCCTACAGCCAGAAGGACAGCTACAGGAGACACCATTTCTTTGGATTTAACAACTTAAGGGCAACGCATGTCTCAGTACAGCGACCCTAAAAGCACCTGGATGGAACCAGCAATGGAGTACAGATACTCTGTGGAGGAATTTGACCGTATGATGTGGTTGCTGCTGAACTTCTTCGGACCCAATCCAGCTGAGAAATACGTGAAGTTCGTGAGGAGTCTAGTGTTCAAGACCCTACTATACCGGGCAGAAGGTGACGGTCAGCTGCCACGTTGGGTGGACCTCCACCGGAAGTTACAGTTGCGGGACAGAGGGAGCTCAGTCTCCTCTCCCCAGCGGCAGAGTGTCCAGCAGGGAATTGGGAGCCCAGTCTCCATCCCCAGTGGCAGTGTGAATTGCAGGGAATTGGGAGCCCAGTCTCCATTCCCCAGCGGCAGTGTGAAGTGCAGGGAGAGGAGAGCAGCGTCCTCCCTCCCAGCGGCAGTGTGAAGTGCAGGGAATTGGGAGCCCAGTCTCCATTCCCCAGCGGCAGTGTGAAGTGCAGGGAGAGGAGAGCAGCGTCCTCCCTCCCCAGCGGCAGTGTGAATTGCAGAGAATTTGGAGCCCAGTCTCCATTCCCCAGCGGCAGTGTGAAGTGCAGGGAGAGGAGACCAGCGTCCTCCCTCCCCAGCGGCAGGCTGAGTTACAGGGGGCAGAGGTAGTTGTTCCTGCCCCCCAGCAGCAGAGTGATATGCCGGGAAGGCAGTGTGAAATGCAGGGAGAGGAGAGCAGCGTCCTCCCTCCCCAGCGGCAGGCTGAGTTACAGGGGGCTGAGGTAGTTGTTCCTGCCCCCCAGCAGCAGAGTGATTTTTTGGGAATTGGGAGCCCAGTCTCCATTGCCCACCGGCAGAGTGTCCAGCAGGGAATAGAGAGCCCAGTCTCCTTTCCCCAGCACCAGGACACTGTATTGGGAGCGGAGACGGTCGGTCGCCCTCTCCAGCGGCTGGAAGTATGTATGGGGGAGGAGCTTGTTACCCCCTTTCCCCAGCGGCAGCTTAACGCACCAGGGGGAGACAGTAAGCCCCACAACAGTGCAGATGGGACCCTGGTCTCGGCACTTACAGCACAGGGGGTAGAGACAGTCGATCTCCCCCTCCAACAACCAGACTCTAAGCCAGGGAGCAACACAGAGACCGGGATTACCAGCTTCCAACATAACCTTGGTGGACTCACTGGACAGAGACAGGCTACCAAATGCAACAGGTCCAGTATTGGGTTGTGGGTGGGCTGCCAGACTAACTCAGGTACCGACCGGCGTGAGGTCAGGTATCTGGTTAGTCTTCCCTGGGGGGGGGGGAGATGTGTGGCGAAACCAACCTCGCCACTGGGTTTTGGAGAAGCCTGTTTATCAGCCTCTTGCCTCAGGATTATGGCCCATACTAACTTTTAAACCCCTGAACCTATTCAAGTGAATTTTGGATAGGTTTGTCCCCAAGTTATACTGTTTAAATTGATGTAAGTTATATGTATGGCCAATGTAAACTCACAAAGTTGTAACAATTTAAAATAAGTGTAACTTGTCAGCTTGGGAGGAATATGCTGGGTGTGTTTCTATTGTGCCATTGTCCCATTGTGTGTTTAAATGGTGATGTCTGTCCTGTTATATCCACCTGTGTATTGGTGATTTCTCTTTGTCTTGAGAGATAATTGCATTACGCCTCGGGTGTCTCCAGGGCAGAGAGGAGGAAACCATGATGCATTGTGGGGATGTATTGTCTCTGCATATCTGTCCTGTGTCACAGTCTTCCTTCTGGTCCCCTAGGGTGTGTACTTACATTGTATGTGTTGTAACATATTGATTGGCTGTATTTCAAACCCCTGTGGGCGGACCTGTATTTGCAACAACTGTAATAAAAACCAGGCTGGGTGTGCCAGCACCTCAGACCACTGCTTGACCCTCAACACGGAGCCTTGTCTCGTTATTGGGGGGATCCGTTGTATGCTGTTAGAGACTGATTGCCAGGAGTGTAAGCTGATTCCTGTTCGTCTGCTAGCAGCTATTCGTGAGGTTCCAGTTTGGAGTGCTACTTTGTATCCAGTTTGGGAGTTTGGTGTTCTGCAGTAGCTGTGCCTGTCTCTCAGAAAGGGGCACATCGCCTAAACGGATTTTAACCCCTTGTCTGCTGAAACGGTCCGTTACACACGGCAGGGGGCGTCATCACAGACAAGCGCAGCCGCCTGTCCACAGCCAATGTGGACAAGCTCACGTTCATTAAAATGAACCAGGCATTGATCCCACAGGACTTGTCCGTACCTTGTGCAGAATAGACATGTATACTGGCCTTAACCAGCCATTGTTATACTACAGCACAATTGCTCATTCTTGTATTTTGGATATTTCAGACTCTTTTGGAGTGTACCCTAATAAAAAAAAATATATATTAAAACCCAAAACCAGTGTTGGCTACCTTGTCCTCCTCCACCGCCGCTTCCACGTACACCGCTATGTCCACCACCTCCTCAAACTCGTACTCCATATAGAACTCTACCTCATAAATCAATTTTTTATTTTTATTTGTACAAAGTTTATTTTATTTTATGTAATTTCACTACTTTGTCAGTTACATTTTCGGTTGAAATTCACCAATTTTTGGTTGTGATGTACCACTGCTATACCTTGTAGACAGGTAAAAAAATATAAATAAATTTGCCAGTTACATTTTTGGGTGAAATTCACCAATTTTTGGGTGTAATATCCCCAAAAAAAATTAATACATTTATCTCCTTTGGATATGGTCTCTCTTTCTCATGCTTCCTCGCCGGCGTGGAACCCTGATTCGCCGATAACCGTGATCAACATGGTAGGCTAAGAAAAGAACATCAAAAGTTGATAGAGAAGATATCCAAATGGATGGTGGATCTCACTGGGGCACCTCTACATAGGTGACAGGAACATAAATTTAAAAAAATCGTCTGTTGCATTGTCAGGTGACATTTTTAAAATTTTGCCGGATAGAAACCCCAGCTCTGCAAAGTTGACAGGGAATAAAATTTAAGAAATTCTTCATTAATTGATGCGCGGCACATCCTTTTATTCAATGCTTAAACTTTAAAAAGTTGTCCCACATTTACGCTTTAATACTTTGTCCCATATTTCCACTCTATCATTTTTAATTTGAAACAATTAACCTCCCTTGGATGTAGTCTCTCTTTCTCACGTTCCCTCTCCGATGTGGAACCCTGATTCGCCGATAACCGTGATCACCATAGTAGGCTCAGAAAAGAACATCGAACGTTGATAGAGAAGATATCCAAATGGATGGTGGACGTCACAGGGACGTGTGCTCAGGCAGAAGTCAGCGAGAGTCAACAAAGCGGCAGCCAGTGGCATTCCATATAATTTTTTATTAATCATTCCAATAACAGGACATCTTAAGAGTCCTGTATTGTTATTTATCGTCACTACCTCCCCGAGTCGGGAGTGGGTAATTGCCCCACTCCCCCTCCTTAACTTGGAAGCTTATGCTTCAATACTTTGTTCCACATTTCCGCCCGATTACATTTAATTTCATCCATTGACCTCCCTTGCATGTGGTATCCTTTTCTCAGGCTCCCTCTCCGGCCTGGAACCCTGATTCTCCGCCACCCGTGATCACCATGGTAGGTGCATAAAAGAACATCGAAAGTTGATAGAGCAGATATCAAATTGGATCGTGAACATCACGGGGACGTGCGACATGGTGGAGCAGTATATGTGCACACGCCTACACGAACTGACTGACAGTGGTCAGCCCCTGCAACTTCTGGGTCTCCAAATTGGGCACATGGCCTGAGCTTGCCCTTTACCTCTTGGAGGTGCTGGCCTGCCCTACAGCCAGTGTATTGTCTGAACGTGTGTTTAGCATAACTGGAGGGGGTTATCACAAGTTATATTTACCAATGTTTTGGGGTGTACCCTAATTTAAAAAAATATAAATAAATTTAATAGCAAAGAGCAGTAGAAGTAGCAGTAGAAGTTGGGGAATGTGTTTTGTGGTGTCATTTTACATATACCCATGCTGGGTGAGAGAAATATCTTGGCAAAAGACAACTTTTCCCATTTTTTTATACAAAGTTGGCATTTGACCAAGATATTTATCTCACCCAGCATGGGTATATGTAAAAAGACACCCCAAAACACATTCCCCAACTTCTACTGAATACGGAGATACCAGATGTGTGACACTTTTTTGCAGCCTAGGTGGGCAAAGGGGCCCATATTCCAAAGAGCACCTTTCGGATTTCACTCGTCATTTTTTACAGAATTTGATTTCAAACTCCTTACCACACATTTGGGCCCCTAGAATGCCAGGGCAGTATAACTACCCCACAAGTGACCTCATTTTGGAAAGAAGAGACCCCAAGGTATTCGCTGATGGGCATGGCGAGTTCATGGAAGTTTTTATTTTTTGTCACAAGTTAGTGGAATATGAGACTTTGTATAAAAAAAAAAATAATAATAATAATCATTTTCCACTAACTTGTGACAAAAAATAAAAAATTCTAGGAACTCGCCATGCCCCTCACGGAATACCTTGGGGTGTCTTCTTTCCAAAATGGGGTCACTTGTGGGGTAGTTATACTGCCCTGGCATTCTAGGGGCCCAAATGTGTGGTAAGGAGTTTGAAATCAAATTCTGTAAAAAATGACGAGTGAAATCCGAAAGGTGCTCTTTGGAATATGGGCCCCTTTGCCCACCTAGGCTAAAAAAAAGTGTCACACATCTGGTATCTCCGTATTCAGTAGAAGTTGTGGAATGTGTTTTGGGGTGTCTTTTTACATATACCCATGCTGGGTGAGATAAATATCTTGGTCAAATGCCAACTTTGTATAAAAAAATGGGAAAAGTTGTCTTTTGCCAAGATATTTCTCTCACCCAGCATAAGTATATGTAAAATGACACCACAAAACACATTCCCCAACTTCTACTGAATACGGAGATACCAGATGTGTGACACTTTTTTGCAGCCTAGGTGGGCAAAGGGGCCCATATTCCAAAGAGCACCTTTCGGATTTCACTCGTCATTTTTTACAGAATTTGATTTCAAACTCCTTACCACACATTTGGGCCCCTAGAATGCCAGGGCAGTATAACTACCCCACAAGTGACCCCATTTTGGAAAGAAGAGACCCCAAGGTATTCGCTGATGGGCATGGCGAGTTCATGGAAGCTTTTATTTTTTGTCACAAGTTAGTGGAATATGAGACTTTGTATGAAAAAAAAAAAAAAAAAAAAATCATTTTCCACTAACTTGTGACAAAAAATAAAAAATTCTAGGAACAAAAAAAGTAAAAATGTCAGCAGCAATCAAATACCACCAAATGAAAGCTATATTAGTGAGAAGAAAAGGAGGTAAAATTCATTTGGGTGGTAAGTTGCATGACCGAGCAATAAATGGTGAAAGTAGTGTAGGTCAGAAGTGTAAAAAGTGGCCTGGTCTTTCAGGGTGTTTAAGCACTGGGGGCTGAAGTGGTTAAGAAACTCGGATCAGTCCTTTTGGGTTTGTATATGTTCCAATGGAAATGTTAATTCTATAGAATACAATGACATTTTCGAGCAACAATTTACAGAAGGTCATTATCTATTTCAGTTTGAAATTCTACCAGCACAAAGCATGCATTACAGATAGTTTGTTACATTTGGTGTGGGAGAAGTTGATTGGCTTTCAGGATCAATTGAAATGCTGAGATAGTACTTAACACTTCCAAATCACTGCCTGACCTCACTAATTCTCTTACCGGCTGTTAAATATACTGAAACACCATTGGGTTACTTCTTGTTTCAGCTTTTTACAGTTTCATTATTAAACTTTATAAATGTTTACCCTTGAAATTGAGAACATTTCTTCCACGGTAACAATTTAGAAAACATTTAGCCGGTACAGTGTTATAAAGACATATATTATAAAAAGAGAAGTGGCAGCAGCAGAATTACAGATCATCAGCAGTGAATGAGCAGTAGTCATAGTCTGTACTAGGGATGTGAAATCTTCTGCTGTTATCTATCTATCTATACACATTGTTGATGCCTGTATCGAACAGTTACAATCCTGTTACTCAGTCCTCAAGAGCCCTGAGATCTCCAGAGACCTACTAAAAAAATAAAGAACAGGTGGCTTATCAACATATATGTAGTGAGTGTGTATTTAGTGGGTATATGTATTCCCCTACTGTTCAAAATTCTCATAAGCAACAGAAATTGATTGCTCCCTCATAAACAATCTGTAAAGACTGTAAGTAGGGACAGCCAAGGACATTGAGCCCCTAAACTAAAACCCAGCCCGCTTTCCCTACCTACTTACAGTGTAAGACCTAAATGGCAGAACCATAAATGGACAACAGTCCCTACACTAGTATAGGAGCAGGACAAACAAGACACACAACACATACAACACAAAAGCAGAGTAGTACGAAATGGGTCAGAACCAGACGAGCAAAGCAGTACCAAAACGTGAGACATAGGGTGGTCAGAAGACAAGCCGGGGTCAGGAACACTGGGAACAAAATGCAACACAGGAACCAGGAACAAGGGAACCAGCTAGAGCCAACAAAGACTATAACTAACAATAGTGTATGGCCAGGAAGGGATTTAAATAGAGATCTGAGTCCCTGAATCAGAACCTGATAGGTTCATTGACTCGGTGCTCCATCAGTCAGACACACTAGTAGACAGTGAGCCCACTGCTAATCTCCCCCAGCACATGGCTGCTATGGTGAGAAACAAACCACTGCATTCTGTTACTAAGGATACGGTCGCGTCACCACGAGGCGTGGCTCTCCTGCCGAGGAGCCCAGACAGGTAAGTTTATTACACAATGTCAAGATAGAAAGACCTGATGGACTTGATGATGTCTAGAAAGCTGTGAATCTATGATGTTTTTGTAGACATGTAGACCTAATGTATCTGTTGAAATCTAGCTGTGAACTCTACTGCTGTCTAGACATTTAAGGACTTTATCATGGACTAATACATATACAAACCGGATTCCAAAAAAGTTGGGACACTAAACAAACTGTGAATAAAAACTGAATGCAATGATGTGGAGATGGCAAATGTCAATATTTTATTTGTAATAGAACGTAGATGACAGATCAAACGTTTAATCCGAGTAAATGTATCATTTTAAAGGAAAAATACGTTGATTCCAATTTTCACGGTGTCAACAAATCCCAAAAAAGTTGGGACAAGTAGCAATAAGAGGCTGGAAAAAGTAAATTTGAGCATAACGAAGAGCTGGAAGACCAATTAACACTAATTAGGTCAATTGGCAACATGATTGAGTATAAAAAGAGCTTATCAGAGTGGCAGTGTCTCTCAGAAGCCAAGATGGGTAGAGGATCACCAATTCCCACAATGTTGCGCAGAAAGATAGTGGAGCAATATCAGAAAGGTGTTACCCAGCGAAAAATTGCAAAGACTTTGCATCTATCATCATCAACTGTGCATAACATCATCCGAAGATTCAGAGAATCTGGAACAATCTCTGTGCGTAAGAGTCAAGGCCGTAAAACCATACTGGATGCCCGTGATCTCCGGGCCCTTAAACGACACTGCACCACAAACAGGAATGCTACTGTAAAGGAAATCACAGAATGGGCTCAGGAATACTTCCAGAAACCATTGTCAGTGAACACAATCCACCGTGCCATCCACCGTTGCCAGCTGAAACTCTACAGTGCAAAGAAGAAGCCATTTCTAAGCAAGATCCACAAGCTCAGGCGTTTTCACTGGGCCAGGGATCATTTAAAATGGAGTGTGGCAAAATGGAAGACTGTTCTGTGCTCAGACGAGTCACGATTCGAAGTTCTTTTTGGAAATCTGGGACGCCATGTCATCCGGACCAAAGAGGACAAGGACAACCCAAGTTGTTATCAACGCTCAGTTCAGAAGCCTGCATCTCTGATGGTATGGGGTTGCATGAGTGCGTGTGGCATGGGCAGCTTGCATGTCTGTAAAGGCACCATCAATGCAAAAAAATATATTCAGGTTCTAGAACAACATATGCTCCCATCCAGACGTCATCTCTTTCAGGGAAGACCCTGCATTTTTCAACAAGATAATGCCAGACCACATTCTGCATCAATCACAACATCATGGCTGCGTAGGAGAAGGATCCGGGTACTGAAATGGCCAGTCTGCAGTCCAGATCTTTCACCTATAGAGAACATTTGGCGCATCATAAAGAGGAAGGTGCAACAAAGAAGGCCCAAGACGATTGAACAGTTAGAGGCCTGTATTAGACAAGAATGGGAGAGCATTCCTATTTCTAAACTTGAGAAACTGGTCTCCTTGGTCCCCAGACGTCTGTTGAGTGTTGTAAGAAGAAGGGGAGATGCCACACAGTGGTGAAAATGGCCTTGTCCCAACTTTTTTGGGATTTGTTGACACCATGAAATTCTGATTCAACATATTTTTCCCTTAAAATTGTACATTTTCTCAGTTTAAACTTTTGTTCCGTGATTTATGTTCTATTCTGAATAAAATATTAGAAGTTGGCACCTCCACATCATTGCATTCAGTTTTTATTCACGATTTGTATAGTGTCCCAACTTTTTTGGAATCCGGTTTGTATATAATATATATATATATATATATATATATATAGAAAAAGAAAGTCCAGCGGGAGCACCAACCTGGAAGATGGGTGCAATATCCAAAGGGGGGACAACGGCAATCCCCAATAGTATATAGGAGAGAAAGCAGGACTGCACTCCGGATTGTGATGAAAATCAAAGCAGTTTTATTCACCCATATTATGGCATATCTTGCGACATTTCAGCTCATACGAGCCTTTCTCAAGCTTGAGAAAGGCTCGTATGAGCTGAAACGTCGCAAGATATGCCATAATATGGGTGAATAAAACTGCTTTGATTTTCATCACAATCCGGAGTGCAGTCCTGCTTTCTCTCCTATATACTGTATATATATATATATATATATATACAGTACAGACCAAAAGTTTGGACACACCTTCTCATTCAAAGAGTTTTCTTTATTTTCATGACTATGAAAATTGTAGATTCACACTGAAGGCATCAAAACTATGAATTAACACATGTGGAATTATATACGTAACAAACAAGTGTGAAAAAAACCTGAAAATATGTCATATTCTAGGTACTTCAAAGTAGCCACCTTTTGCTTTGATTACTGCTTTGCACACTCTTGGCATTCTCTTGATGAGCTTCAAGAGGTAGTCCCCTGAAATGGTTTTCACTTCATAGGTGTGCCCTGTCAGGTTTAATAAGTGGGATTTCTTGCCTTATAAATGGGGTTGGGACCATCAGTTGCGTTGAGGAGAAGTCAGGTGGATACACAGCTGATAGTCCTACTGAATAGACTGTTAGAATTTGTATTATGGCAAGAAAAAAGCAGCTAAGTAAAGAAAAACAAGTGGCCATCATTACTTTAAGAAATGAAGGTCAGTCAGTCAGCCGAAAAATTGGGAAAACTTTGACAGTAAGGGCTATTTGACCATGAAGGAGAGTGATGGGGTGCTGCGCCAGATGATCTGGCCTCCACAGTCACCGGACCTGAACCCAATCGAGATGGTTTTGGGTGAGTTGGACCACAGAGTGAAGGCAAAAGAGCCAATAAGTGCTAAGCATCTCTGGGAACTCCTTCAAGACCATTTCAGGGGACTACCTCTTGAAGCTCATCAAGAGAATGCCAAGAATGTGCAAAGCAGTAATCAAAGCAAAAGGTGGCTACTTTGAAGAACCTAGAATATGACATATTTTCAGTTGTTTCACACTTGTTTGTTATGTATATAATTCCACATGTGTTAATTCATAGTTTTGATGCCTTCATAGTCATGAAAATAAAGAAAACTCTTTGAATGAGAAGGTGTGTCCAAACTTTTGGTCTGTACTGTATATATATATATATATATATATATATATACATACACATACACACACACACACACACACACACACACACCTTTCCCCTACAATGCCCTGTTAATTACAATATTATGTACTGACATACATAACACTAGCAGGGTGCTACCATAAACAACACCAGACAAATTCCCTGCAATATCAGTGCTAGAGAAGTTGCCTCCATAAACAACACCTACATAATGACCATCCATAAACATAAACTCCAGGAAAGTGTCTCTGATAAACCGGGGAGTTCCCCTGTAAATATTTGCTTGGGTACTAGATTTCTGGAGAGGGGTAGTTGATCCAGGGAGTAATTTTTTATTCCTAAAGTGATGAAAATTGGCTTCTACCTCAGTTTGTTTGTTTTTTGCCTTCCTCTGGATCAACTTGCAGGATAACAAGCCGAACTGGATAGACTAATGTCTTTTTTCAGCCTTATGAAATATGTAACCCCTCCTCCGCCATAAACTGTGCTTCCCATAAACAATGCAATCCAAGTGCCTCTCATAAACACCAGCAAACAAAAACAAAACAAACAGTTCTAAGCCTCAGTTCTAAGGCAGTATGATGTCTAAATGTGATCCTGGGAGATGGCACCAACAAAATCTTTGTAGTGTGGTCAACAATGTGTTAAAATGGCACCATCATAAGGAAGATAAATGAAAATAAACATGGACAAGGTCAATGTTATATTATTTAAGAAAACTATCAAATAGATTCATTTTCTTATTATCTTTTTTTTTTTTGTGTGATGCAGGCAAATAGGCAGTAGTAAATAAAATCAAAGAAAGAATCAAAGAAGAATCAGAGTATAAAAGATCTAGTGAAGTAGCACAAATAAAAAAAGGGAAAACTTTGTGTAAACACTGTGCACATCTAGAAAAATCTAATGGCAGCCACATACACTAGAACTATTGATTATAGACAATAATAATTTAATTCATAAAAATATCTCCAGTGCTTTATTTTTTTGCCAGATTTTAAAAGGCTTGTCTCACTTCAGCAAATGGCATTTAACATGTAGAGAAAGTTAATACCAGTACTTACTAATGTATTGTGATTGTCCATATCGCCTCCTTTGCTGGCTTGATTCATTTTTCCATCACATTATACACTGCTCGTTTCCAGGAGTTAAGTCCACCACTGTAGTGCAGATACAAGGTGGCCAGGATGGGATCTGCTGCGCATGTGTGCCTATGCATGGTCCAACAATCCCAGCCAACAGAGAGACTGGTGGTTTTTCCTATAAGTGTGCAAGCACGACCACCACTGCTGGATTTAAGCAGTGGATGTCACCCCTAGAAAGTGTATAACTTGATGGAAAAATGAATCCAGTCAGCAAAGGAGGCAATACAGATAATCACAATACATTAGTAAGTGCCTTGTATTAAATGTGTCAAAATGATAAATCCCATTTTCTGAGGTGAGATAACCCCTTTAAGACGAGATGAGAAAGAAAAAGTCTGGATAAATATAGTCAGTTCATTTCTTTCAGGCTCTTTCCAGGCTCCTCAAATAACTGTTTCAAATACAACAGTCAGTTCCTCTCATAGTTTGACCTATTCAAATTAGATCAATGGTCTGCAAGTCTGCACATCCACTTATCCTACAGTACCATGACAAATTGAATTTGCTCACTATAACTGAAATGCCTGCTACCATGTGAATCTTTGTGATGTACTCTGCTTTATGACCATGTAAATTCTTTCAGATTTCCACTTCGTTTCTCTCAGTCGTAACTTGAAATTAGGTGACATTCCTGTTTATAGGAAGGATTAGTAGGATGAACAGCACAATATTGATTGAATACATCGTGACATAACTTCCACTACATTTAATGCGGTCTTATTACTTTCCACAAATTAAGCTCTATGAAGTAGAATACTCCAAGTTCTTTTTTTTTTCTTGATATCAAGTCTTTCTATTTGTATCTCAAAGGACCAAAGCACCTTATCTTTGAAAAGATGTGACAGACAAATGTATCTTTCAAATGAACCAAGACCTTAGGGTTTTGTTTTAAGATGAAAGAGATCTTGTTTAGAGACTAGTATAAAGACAACCTCCTCTGGGAAGAAGATGCAAACCCTCAAAGGAGGAAATGAAAAAACAGGATGATGCTTGAAACAGATTTTGAAAAACACAGATATGAATCCGAATATTAGCTGTTTTCAGAGAAATATATGACATTATTTATAAACATAACATTTATTTCATGACTTGAATACACTATGGCTATCACGGCTGTGTGGTTACCGTACATACAAATATGTAAATATTCTCACCTCAAAATACATAATACATATCATAAAATACATATCAGAACATTAGAAATGTATAATATTCCTCTACCTTAATTTGAATAAAATAATCAAGAAAATACATTAAAATAATCATTTTGTAGCTTACACTGTTTTACCTCTTATGACGGGGCAATCTATGAAGCTATCACTTGTTATATTGACAGAAATCACTTGTATTGCAAAATGATTCATTTAGATGGGATGTGAATTGATAGAAATTACATCATTTTGTCCATACAGATCTCTTTGTATCAGTTTATTAAACACATTTACCGAAAGATTATTGAAAAATTACCAAAAGAAATGCTCTTTCATGAATTTTCCCTTGATAGCTTCAAGTTTCTGTGTATTTGCAGAATGGCAGGCTCTCAATACATAGCTACATAGGATATATAGCCTTTATCAATGAACTCCTGACAACTCAAATGCTCATTTAAGGCTGATTTCACCCTTCAGTTATTTGATCAGTTATTTCCATCAGTTATTGTGAGTCGAAACTAGATGAGGGTTAAAAACACAGACTAGGTGCAAATCTTTCCATTATATCTTATCTCTGATTGGGCTTCGCTACTGGTTTTGGCTCACAAAAAATGATAGAAATAACTGACCAAATAACTGAAGGGTGAACTCAGCCTAAGCTACAGTCCTGATCAAAAGTTTAAGACCACTTGAAAATTGGCAAAAAAATCATATTTAGCATGGCTGGATCTTAACAAGGTTCCAAGTAGAGCTTCAACATGCAACAAGAAGAAATGATAGTGAGACAAAACATTTTTTGAGCATTCAATTAATTGAAAATAACGATTAAACTGAAACAGGCTGTTTTTCAGCTGATCAAAATTTATGGATCACATGCCTTTAAATCAGTTAATTTGGCCATGGACTTCCTATGTGACACGTCCCACTTACAACTGAAGTTGGCAGCCAAAACAATGGCACTAGTGTCAGCAGCCAGAAGACCTCTAAGGCTGAAACCCTGGAATGCGGATAACGCTTCTAAGTACAATTTGTGTGGGCTCCCCTTCGAGCAGGACCGCTTGTTCGGCTCGGAATAAGATAACATCATGGAGGGACTCTCCAATAAGAAGGGGAAAAGTCTCCCCCAACAGCCCTTTCGGGCTCGTGGAAGGCAAGATCGCGGAGGCAGATCCGGACAGCAGGCCAGGCGTAGAGATTGGGGGGGGGGGCAGTCTCAAAGATTTTCGAGACGCTCCCGCAAACCCACCAAGGAGGCAAAACCCTCCTGACTATGGGCCTCTCAGAGGCTCTTGGTTAAACCCTGCTGCCCCTGTCGTTACGCCTCTGGATTTTCCCGTACCCCTTCCCCAACTTCCCGTGGGGGGTCGTCTTTCCCACTTCAAACATGTATGGGCCCAGGAAATTTCAGACTCCTGGGTTCAAAGCATAGTTTCTGCCGGTTATCTAATAGATCTCGTTTCTCTCCCCCCAGAAAGATTCATCGCCACTCAAAGTTTTCTGCCGGCCAAACAGAGGATCTTAGAGTCCTATATTCAGGACTACATTTCCAAGGGAGCCCTGGAGGAGGTACCGGCAGGGGAGAGGGGTCTAGGGATCTATTCTCCAGTATTCCTGGTGCCCAAGAAAACAGGAGATCTCAGGATGATCATAGATTTGAGATTTCTCAATCGATTCTTAAGAAGAACCAGGTTCCGGATGGAAACCATAAGGTCAGTCAGCCACATCCTCAGCCCTGGAGATGTGATGGCTACTCTGGACCTCAAGAATGCTTACCTCCACATCCCGATCCACCCCTCCTCTCGGAAATTTCTCTGGATCGCGGTCCAGATTTCAGGAGTGCGCAGGCATTTTCAATTTTCCGCCCTCCCGTTCGGAATCTCATCTGCCCCTCTTATCTTCACCAAGGTGGTAGTGTCGGTGGTGGCAGCTCTGAGACTTCAGGGACTGACCATTGTTCCCTACTTGGACGATTGGTTTCTTCTAGCCTCTTCAGTCCCAATACTTACTCATCATCCTCATGTCACAATTTCCTTTTTGCTCCGCCTAGGCTGGATCATCAACTGGCAGAAGTCGAATGTGAGCCCATCGACTTCAATCCATTATTTAGGATTCGTGGTCGACTCTCTGGAGATGTCCCTCCAGTTGACGCCAGAAAGAGGAGCGCGGATTCAGGACCTGGCAAGGTTCCTTTCTGTCCCACGGCGAGTCTCCATCCGGACTCTCATGAAGATGCTGGGGCTCCTGTCAGCGGCTGCAGATGCAGTCCCTTGGGCTTTATGGCACCTCCGTCCTCTTCAATCGGAGGTCTTAGACAAATGGAACGGCAGCCCTGCGGGGCTAGATTCCCTGTGCTCCCTATCCAACCAAACCCGGAATTCCCTCAGATGGTGGTTCCATCTGCATGCGGGAAAGTCTATGACCCAACCAGATTGCCTCATATTGACAACAGACGCGTCCCTTGTAGGCTGGGGCGCCCATTTAGACGGATCCCCAGTTCGGGGATCTTGGTCTCCTCAGGAGTGGCATCTTTCTTCGAATCTCCACGAGATGCGGGCTATCCGGCTAGCCCTCCTCCACTTCGCCCCTCAGATCCTCAGATCCAGGGCAAGGCAGTGAAGGTCCAGTCAGACAACATGGCTGCGGTGCTTTATATAAACAAGCAGGGAGGCACAAGATCCTTACCCCTTCTTTCAGAGATCAGGCAACCAGGTTCAACGCCAAGGTGCAGAGGTTCTGTTCCCTATACAGGGAGGACAACCCCCTGGCGATAGACGCTCTGACGATACCGTGGAGGTTCAGGCTGGCTTACATCTTCCCTCCTTTTTCCATGATACCGAGGGTATTGATGAAAATCCGTCAGGATCAGGCCTCGGTAATAGCCATCATACCATTTTACCCAGGTTTACCCAGCTCATTCAGATGAGTCGGGGACAATATTGGAGACTCCCCCCGGAGCAGACCCTGGTTAGATCTGCACAGATTCAACCTGACAGCCTGGAGGTTGATCAGTCCCTTCCCAGAGTGGGAGGGCTCTCTGAGTCGGTCCTGAGAACCCTGTCGCATTCCAGAGCAGAGTCTACAAAGAAGGCCTACTCCCGGATTATGAGGATCTTCACGTCTTGGTGTAGTTCCAACCAGGTGGCGTCTGCAGATCCGCCCCTTCCTGCGATATTACAGTTCCTTCAGGATTTACTAGATAAAGGTCTCTCCCCATCTACCCTGAAGGTTCAAGTCTTTGCCATCTCGGCCTGTCTCAACAGACCATACTCTCGGGACCCGCTCATCAAACGCTTCCTAAAGGTAGCTGAAAGATTGAAGCCTACAATACTGAAACCCGTTCCCCAATAGGACCTATCAGTAGTTCTCAAGGGGTTAGCATCTTCCCCTTTGAACCTTTGGAGGAGGCAAATTTTTAATTCTTAACACTTAAGTGGTTTTTCTTCTGGCTATAGCCTCAGCCAAGAGAATCTCTGAGCTGCAAGCTTTTTCTGCAATGCATCCATATATCATTTTTTTACAGGACAGAGTCCTTCTGGAATTTCTACCTTATTTTAGACCTAAGGTTCCAACTTTTCAAAATGTTAACCAGGTAATCTCTCTACCTGTGTTATTCTCCGCCTCTTCCTCTGATGCTCCGGTTAGACATCCACTGGACATCTCGAGATGCCTCCAGGTCTATGTGGATAGATCCAGGGAGTTCAGGATAGATGAGAACCTCTTCATCCTGTTTGCCGGTAAGTCTAAAGGCCGTAAAGTCTAAAGCTACTATTAGTCGCTGGGTGAGGGAAGCCATCAGGGAGGCTTTTATGTCCCAATCTTTAGATCCTCCGGAGTTTGTGAGGGCCCATTCTACTAGGGCCGTGGCAACCTCTGTTGCGGAGAGAAGTCTTCTCCCCTTAGAGTTAATCTGTAAGGCGGCTTCCTGGAGCTCTGAATCAACCTTCATCTCTCATTATAGAATAGATGCTAAGGTGGCAGAGTTTTCGGCCTTCGGGCAGACAGTTCTTACTTCTGCCAGGCATGAGGACCCTCCCTAGGGGCTTCTTCTTGCTATCTCCCCATCTGTGCTGCTGGTAGGACGTAAGGGAATCGTTAATTTCTAACGATAATTTGTTTTCCCTTAGTCCTAACAGCAGCACACAAATTTTCCCGCCCTAAGTACATTCTTGTTATAGACACGGTGGGCTGGGGGGTGATCCCCTCCCTTTAGGGGAGCTGGAGTTTGTTCATTGGTTCTTTGGGTTTATTAAAATTCCGCCGGTCCTACCAGTCCACGGGGGGCAGTTAACCCCATCTGTGCTGCTGTTAGAACTAAGGGAAAACAAATTATCGTTAGAAATTAACGATTTTACTTGCTGCTTCAACTCCCTGGTTGCTATTTAGAATGTATAAGACAGGAACCTAGGTGAAATGTAGACTCCTTCTACCACTTTCCCCCTGGTCCTGTCACACTGTGTTATAGTGTGTTGCTATATGCTGGTGTACGATAGTAAGCACATTATTTTTCTGTTTCTTAGTTTCACCTATTCCTGCAATAAAAGTTGAAGTTGGACCCTGCCCCGAGTGAATGAATTGTTAGGATTGAGTTTATTCCAGTGTTCAATCCATTAGTCATCAGTTCAGTTTTAATAATTATTATGAATTATGGAAAACATGTCTCTTACTTCAGAAGCATATCAATGTTGTATTATCAGGGGTATTTTAAGATTTCATGTACTTGGAATATTTAGTGCTAAACATCTGCTCTGTCATATGGAAGCCCTCAGGAAATGTTTACAAATGTGTGGTGTAGCTGTATGCCATTTTGGAATAGCACACGTGAATCCTATAATTTAAGCTACTGTAAAAATATCTCTAATTATCATGCATAGGTGCTAATTAGCAGTATTAGCAAGTCACATTTGCAGTTTTTTTCCACTTCTTCTTGAATTATTATTTAGTGCAAATTGGATATAGACGGCTCTGTAATAACATGAAAACATTGAGATGAACTTATGCTGGGGATGTCAATACAGGTTGTAATATGACTTGTGAAAATTGGTTGCCACATTCCTGAGAAAAATGACTTTTATTATTTATGCAAAAGAGGGCTTAAGTGTACCGAGAATGTGGCCAGCACTTTAAACCTACATTCACATGACCATATCCATTCTGGAGCCCGTAAGTTGCAGATCTGTAAAATATGGATGCAATCCATGTGAATCCTGCACTTTTCACAACCCCATTGTAAAAATGTTTATTCGGGTCCACAAAACGGACAAGAATAGGACATGTTCTATCATTTGTGGACTGTCGCACAGATGTGGACAGCATACAATGATATCCCTGTGCTATTCAAAATTTTTCAGGCCCATAGAAATGAATAGGTCTGTGTGCAATCCGCACAAAATGTGAATCGGACTCATACAAAAATACGGTTGTGTGATATTTAGGCAAAAGCTGAGGCGTTGTGGCTAGGTCTCACCACTTGGTGCAATAAAGCCCTAACTTGCATATTTTCTTCTCAGGAATGTTGCAACCAATTTTCACAAGACAGGCATCATTTTAATCAGGATTCACCCTACAAGGTAGTCTGCATGGTTTAATAGGGTTGATCCGGCTGACATGTTTTCCTTAATACGGTGTTTAATTTTTTATCTATTATGGTGTGCAACATAATACATATAAATGCAGTAGGCCTTTACGCTAAGTTAAGAAGTGGGTGATGTTGTATGCACTTTCATTATTTTCCACTGCTTCCACAAGAAAATTATTGCAGTCTTTGGTTGCACATTGGTAAACAGTGGTCATTAGTACATTGCAAAGACAGCAACTTGTGATTCAGTAAACCAACATAATGACGTACATTTAGGGGATATTATTAATATTAAGTGCACTACGCTAGAAAAGTGGAGCAATTTTTGCCTGTTTTGTCAGTGCAGTAGGCATTTGCATTGAATTTATGGTGTTTATAGTTCCAATCATTTGCATCTATCAAGTGATGGGCAAATTTTTTGTTTGCAGAGCTACATTTTTCACCAGATTTATAATTATGACTTTTTGCAAAAAGTTGCAAGTGTACTCTAGTGGAGTATAATTTTACAAAACCTTTAGATTAATTAGGATACATTTTAGACTGAAAAATCTATAGATATTTTGTACAGCAAATTTATCAAATGGAGATTGACTTACAAGACCCACCAAAAAAAAAAAAAAGCCAAAAAGCTGCATATTGATTTATTACCTCCTAAGACAGGCACCAGAGTTATCACATTGGTATATGATGGATGATAAATTTGGTGCACGACTAGACATTTTTATCTGACAGAATTTCAGTAGAAACAGTGTAATGGTTCTTTCAACCTGCGGTGTAACTATTAGTGATGAGCGGCAGGGGTCATATTCGAATTCGCGATATTTTGCGAATATTTTGTAGAATATATATATAAAATTCGCAAATTCGCAAATTCGAAAATTCACGTTATTTTTTTTACTCAAAAAATCGGAAAGGTAATGATTGTGCAATATGCGAATTTTCGGAATTAGAATTTTCGGATTCAAAATTTTTATTGCGAATTTTTCAACTTACAACTATTAGACAAAGAAGATTATATCACTACATTAGCTAAATTTCTCTATTCTCTATTCGATTTTTTTAGAATATTCTCTATATTGCTATAACTTTGTTTTTTCGAATATAAAACAAGAATATATAGCAATATACCGAATATTAAAAAAAAAACGAATATAGAGCAAAATTCGCAAACACTACTACTCCTAAAGTCAAGTATATTGAAGACTTCTTATTGGCCCACAAGCTAGAAGCAGTGGTGATCATGTGTACTGATAAAAAAAAAAAAAAAAAAATCTGAAAAAATTTGAATATTCGAAATTTCGAATATATATAACTATATTCGAAATTTTCGCGAATTTTCGAAGTACCTATATTCGCAATAAAAATTTGAAATTCGAATATTCGTGATCAACACTAGTAACTATAGTGAAATGAATACTATACTTACAGTTTCCTCACAAATAATAGCTGAACACTGGGTGTTTCTGCAAAAGTACATCCCCTGACCATTTCATCTTTAGGGAGCCCTTGAAGCAAAAACAAACCTCTTTAAGAAATTCTGACATTAGTAAAAAAAAAAAGACGGGAAGGTGTTAAAACAATAACAATAAAAAAATATATATATATATTGTCGCTATATTCACCAAATCAAAGCCCTTCCACTTCAGTACCACTACAGTTAATCAATAGTCTTAGCGGTCCCATGACAAATATTGCTGAAATATACTGTGTATATACACTCACCTAAAGAATTATTAGGAACACCTGTTCTATTTCTCATTAATGCAATTATCTAGTCAACCAATCACATGGCAGTTGCTTCAATGCATTTAGGGGGGGTGGTCCTGGTCAAGACAATCTCCTGAACTCCAAACTGAATGTCAGAATGGGAAAGAAAGGTGATTTAAGCAATTTTGAGCGTGGCATGGTTGTTGGTGCCAGACGGGCCGGTCTGAGTATTTCACAATCTGCTCAGTTACTGGGATTTTCACGCACAACCATTTCTAGGCTTTACAAAGAATGGTGTGAAAAGGGAAAAACATCCAGTATGCGGCAGTCCTGTGGGCGAAAATGCCTTGTGGATTCTAGAGGTCAGAGGAGAATGGGCCGACTGATTCAAGCTGATAGAAGAGCAACGTTGACTGAAATAACCACTCGTTACAACCGAGGTATGCAGCAAAGCCTTTGTGAAGCCACAACACGCACAACCTTGAGGCGGATGGTCTACAACAGCAGAAGACCCCACCGGGTACCACTCATCTCCACTACAAATAGGAAAAAGAGGCTACAATTTGCATGAGCTCACCAAAATTGGACTGTTGAAGACTGGAAAAAAAATAGTTGCGCCGCAACAGCAAGCCGTAGCGGTATGACGTGAGGACGTGCCGCGCTCTCTCCTCCCCCCTCCCTCCTCCCTCGTGCAGGCTGTTGGTGTCTCGGCGTGCTGCTCTCTATGGAAGGCACACACATGGCATGGGGAGCCTCTGAATGATTCGCAGACCTTACCGGTGAACCGCTGAGTGGATTCGGGGAGATCGTGCCTGGAGATTCGGGGAGACCGTGACCACAGGAGCAGAGCCGTGCGGAGAAGTAGCGATGATGTAACTTTGTAATCCTGTGGAATGCGGAAGTGATCCCTGTGAGCCTGTGAAGTGAGCCTTGCGTTACTGGGAGACTGCTCTGTATGCTGCGGTACTCTGTTGCTCTCTCGGCGGTGTATGGAGCGGCGTATTGGTGGTGTGAAGCTGAGGACACAAGAAGGGGAGGAAGGCGGTATGATGATGGGGGTTATTTGCTCTTCCCCTCTGCTGAAATAACTGCCGGGAGAACCTGGGAGAACCTGGGATAAGAAGCTGGATGTATACCACAGAGTACCGCTGAAATCCGGGTGCAGTGTATCATAAAAGTTGCCCTGTGGGTTTGGGATACTGCTGTTAAGGGGGGCCTGCAAGCGGGTATACACCGCACGCGGGTATACACCTGGAAATACCTGGAGGCTTTCAAGCTGCCCTAATGTGCTAGGTACCCCCGGCAGGATTGGTGCCTGCCCAGAAAATGGAATTTGTCTCCTTTAAGGGTCTCTAATATCGGGTGACCTGGGAGACCACCGACATATTATGTACCTCTGAGCAGTGCACCTGACGGTATAACAGTATAAATGGTATGGTATAGTACCTTGTGAGCAGACTTTTGCTTTTCTTTTTTTTTTTTCCTCTCCTGAAATATGCTTGAACCCAGCCGCTGGATATTATCAGTCGTTTGTTAGGAAGAACAAAACGGACAATTCTTTTTTTTTTTTTTTTTTTTTTGTGTGTGGACTGGTAAATAGAGCTGTTGGCCTTGGCCCGATTCTGGACTCCGTCGATGGGACATACCCTTCCTTTATCTTTACTTTATCTTCTCGCCCATATTGCCTCGTGACTGTGTGGTACTTACCTCATATTTTTTCTTTGTGCATCTCTTGTTTTTCTTTTTCTTCTTTTTTGTGTGCTGGGTGTGGAAAGAGGGAGAGGGAAAGGAAAAGAAGAGAAAAAAAAAAGAAAAAATGCCACCCAAAAATTATAGTAGAAAATCTGTGGGAACCTCCTCACCGGGCGGAGGAAAGGGAAATAGTATAGCAACTGGTCTAGAAAAATATCTAAAATCCCCTCCAAACCCAAAGAGTAGGAGTGTACTACGGGGGAATAAGGAGGCCCAGAAAGATGGAGGTGATCCACTTGTTCCAGACGAATGCCCCGGGGTGGAGAGAAGGATAGGTAATGGAGAAGGGATGGAGGAAAGAATAAATTCAGTTGACAAAAAACTGGGAGAAATTTTAGGGGCGGTGCAACAGTCTAATCATAGCCTAGAGGATTTGACCATTAAGATCGCTTCTGCTCAGGCTGACCTCTCCCTGATCAAGGAAGAGATGAATAAAGTGAGGGAAAAGGTTAAGGAGCTGCAGATATCCTCAGGAGGAATGAAGAGAGATATTGAGGGGACAAAAAAAAGAGTAGAAGCTATAGAAGGGGAAAATAAAATCCTGCTAGAGAGAGTTACCACAATGGAGGATAGATCCCGGAGATCTAATATGAGACTAGTGGGATTTCCAGAGGGAGTGGAAGGAGAAGATATAACGGGGTTTATCCAGCAGTGGTTGGAGGATAGTTTTGATAAAAGTACCCTGTCCAAATGGTTTCTAGTTGATAGAGCACATAGAATCCCGGGAAGACCTCCTTTAAAAGGGAGTCCTCCCAGGGCTATCTTAGTTAAAATCTTAAGTTCCAGAGACAGAGATGTAATAATGAGGGCAAAAAGGAAGATGCAGACAATAGAGTATAATGGTCGCAATATAGAAATATACCCAGATTATTCCAGAGCGACGCAGGAAAAGAGACGTGAATTTAGAGAGGTAAAGAGGAGGTTAGCAGCCACCCAGTTACAATATTCCCTGATATATCCAACTAAGTTACGTGTAATATACCACGATCAAGTCAGTTTTTTTGGATCACCAGAGGAGGCCGTGGAATGGATGGATTCCAACGGAATAGGAATATGAGATAGCCTGTGGAGCGGGTGTGGGGGGGAGGGAAGGGGGCGTAGAGTAAGAGGTGGGGGAAATGTTCTATTTCGCTGACCAGCAGGGGGGGGAGGGAGGGGGTAGGGGAGGGAATGGTTGTCTTGATGGGTCTTGTAGGGATGATAAGTGTGTAACTGCAGGTGGGAGGTACACATGAGTAGGATTATAGCATGGAATGTGCATGGACTGGGGGATAAGGTTAAGAGGGTTATGGTTTTCGACACTATCACTAGACACCTCCCAGCTATTGTGGGATTAATGGAGACACATAACACAAAGGATAAGACAAATTTACTAATGCGGAAATGGGCTAAGTACCAGTATCATTCATGCTTGTCTACCTACTCATGTGGAGTCAGTGTATATATCCACCATAAAGTAGATTACCTCCCACTAGACCAGAAGATTGATGACAGGGGCAGATATGTATTCCTTCACTGTCAGTGGAATGGTATAATGTGTGTTTTAGCATTTGTGTATATACCGCCACCATTTTCAGTATATGTTATACATCATCTAGTGGAATTTGCAGAGTCCCGTGGTAAATGTCCCATACTTGTAATGGGAGACTTTAACAGTGTCATGAATTGTAAACTGGATAGATACTCGGTGACACCAAATGACAAATACGGGACAAGCCAGCCAACACTTCTTAAGAAAATATCCCAGGAACTGCTATTAATAGATGTGTGGAGGTATTTGTATGATGAAAGGCGAGCGTATTCTTGGTCTGGCCATGGAAGTAAAATAATGTCAAGAATAGATATGGCACTACCAGATATATAAAATGAGGTATGAGGTTAATAGTATCTCAGATCATTCTCTGATTAGCCTTACATTTAAAACAATGTTCAAAACAAAAAGTAGAGTATTCCGGTTGAATCCGCATTGGTTGAACTTGATTAATAAAGACAAAGGTATTAGTAGAGATATAGAGGAGTACTGGAAAATGAATGTAGGATCTACACAAATAGGGTATGTTTGGGATGCATTCCTACCTACGGGGTATCCTCATTGGTAGAATCAAGGGTCTTAAAAGTGAATTTGCCAAAAAGGAAAGAGATCTTGGGGATAAAATAAAGAAATTAGAGGTAGACCTATTGGAAAATAACTCCCCTGATATAGTGGATCAGCTAGAAGAGTCTAAAATCTTATTAAATAACTACTTGGAGAATAAGGCACAAAAAAAAGTCTTTTTTGAAGGGGCTCGATATTTCCGGGAATCCGGGAAACCAGGAAGACTGCTGTCCACCCTTATACAGAACCAGGGGCGGGATGGCGGAATTAAGTGTGTTGAGAGGAGAGATGGGGGGATAACATCCAACCAGGGAGAAATTGAGCAGGAATTTGTTAAATATTACAAGGACCTCTACTCCTCGGAGGGAGTGGGGGAGTGTGGGGACATAAGACTCTTTTTGGAGAATGTCCCCCTCGCTCGCCTCTCTGAGGAGGACAGGGAATGCTTGAACGGACCAGTAGAACTTGAGGAACTATGGGATACTCTGAAATCTATAAGGGGTAACTCTAGTCCAGGATTGGATGGTCTTCCCTTCGAGATATACAGAAGATATGGTGAGGTTATCCTCCCAGTATTCTCGCGGGTTATTAATGAATCTATGAACAGGGGTGAACTTCCCGCCTCCCTTTCGGAGGCTGTAATAACCCTGATAGGGAAAAAAGGGAAAGACGAGACTAAGGTGGACTCGTACCGCCCCATCTCTCTTCTCAACACTGATTTTAAAATATGTGCTAAACTGTTGGCAAACCGCTTAAAAAGATTTATAGGCAAAATAATACACCCAGATCAATCGGGGTTTATACCAAAACGTCAGGCCCAAATCAACATCCGACGGGCCCTGCTTAACATTCAGATAGGGGGTGAGGGTGCTCACTCCATCCTGTCCTTGGACGCAGAAAAAGCGTTTGACCGGGTGGAGTGGGCATTTCTCTGGAAAATAATGTATGAACTAAACCTGGGGGAAAAATTTATTAGATGGGTAAAACTGCTCTACCATCACTCGAAAGTAAGGATTAAAATTAATGGAGATATATCTGAGCCAATCACATTACAAAGGGGAACTAGGCTAGGGTGCCCCCTCTCTCCATTATTGTTTGCCATATTTGTTGAACCGCTGGCATGTAAGGTGCGAGCAGATGATAATATTAGGGGGTTTGGGGGAGCGGGTGCATCAGATAAAATATGCTTATATGCGGATGATATTTTGTTTTTTTTGGAGGGGGGGGTGACAATGGTTCCATATTTGATGGGAATTGTAAACCAGTTCAGCCAAATTTCTGGCCTTAGGGTAAACTGGATGAAATCGGTGCTGCTCCCAATTGGCTATGAAGCCGGGCGCACAAATATTAATGTCAAAATATTAAAACCCACAGAATCGTTGGAATACCTTGGAATCAAAATTAGCGCGAGGCTCCAGGAGTATGTGGAGCTTAACGTCTCCCCCCTTCTAAAAAGGGTTAAGAGTAAGATAAATACTTGGCAAAAATTACTGATAAGACAGGCAGACCGAATTGCTATTATTAAGATGATTTTGTTGCCGCAGATCCTTTATATCACATCCTCTTGTCCTGTTTGGATTGGCGATCATTTCTTTAACGTACTGGAAGGATTGATAAATGATCTTATATGGGGACAAAAAAGGGTAAGCCTTAAACGAAAATATTTATGGCTAGATGAGGAAGATGGTGGCTTGTCCGTTCCCTGCTTTAGGGGCTATTATTATGCATCCCAGCTTCAGTGGTTAATGTCAGAGGATGACAGACTGCGTCATTTCCTGGTGGGTGAGTTTAAAGGTCTTGAATATGATATTTTTAGTGTCCTGGAAGCCGGGATATTAAAAATAAAGTGTAGGAAGTGCCTAATTAGCAATATGATGCATTTAATATGGGTGAATGCTAAAAAATTCTTGGGTATAAATAACTCATTAAAGATTACCCCCTTATGGGGAAATATAAACTTGGGTGAATTTCAGAGGTTAGATGACTATGTATTTTGGGAAAAAAATGGTATTAAGTTTATTTCACAGATTCAGAGGAAAGGAAAGTTTAGGACACTTGAAGAATTAGGGCTTAGTATAAAACTAGATACTCTTACACGTTTTAGATATTTACGATTAAAGCACGCATTCGACTCCACTGAGAATAAAGAGTATTTAATCACGAAACACTCAGAATTTGTAGAATTTTGCTGTTATAGTAACAGGACTAAAATATTGATATCACAGATATACAAAAAAATTAAAAAGGGTTTAGGGGGAGTGACTGAGTTTAATAGTGAACGAAAATGGGCACTAGAAGTGGAGCCCAATACCCTAGACTGGGGATGTATTTACAAAAATATTAAAAGAAGTACAGTATCAAGTAATTTCCAGCTGATACAGTTTTTCATTCTCCATCGCATGTATATCACGCCTCGGGTGTTGAGTAGGATGTATAAAACAAGGGACTCTAAATGCTGGAAGTGTAGTGCGGATAATGCGGATTTTATCCATCTGATCTGGTACTGTCCCCTTATGCAGGATTACTGGACTAAGGTTTTTCGGGAGTTATCCAGTCGAACTTGTAATTATAATTGTATGACATGAAAAAGGAAATAGGATAACGGACAGATCCCGGATGAGTAATGATAAAGGGACAGTAAATATTTGTGATAGCTAGGAAAAATTATTGCTTATGCTTATGCTTTCTGATTTCTGTCTATTTTTATATGTTGAAAAGGAAAAATAAAAAATTATAATATAAAAAAAAGAAGACTGGAAAAATGTTGCCTGGTCTGATGAGTCTCGATTTCTGTTGAGACATTCAAATGGTAGAGTCCGAATTTGGCGTAAACAGAATGAGAACATGTATCCATCCTCTGATGGCTACTTCCAGCAGGATAATGCACCATGTCACAAAGCTCGAATCATTTCAAATTGGTTTCTTGAGCATGACAATGAGTTCACTGTACTAAAATGGCCCCCACAGTCACCAGATCTCAACCCAATAGAGCATCTTTGGGATGTGGTGGAACGGGAGCTTCGTGCCCTGGATGTGCATCCCTCAAATCTCCATCAACTGCAAGATGCTATCCTATCAATATGGGCCAACATTTCTAAAGAATGCTATCAGCACCTTGTGGAATCAATGCCACGTAGAATTAAGGCAGTTCTGAAGGCAAAAGGGGGTCCAACACCGTATTAGTATGGTGTTCCTAATAATTCTTTAGGTGAGTGTATATCTAATATATAAAGCTGAGTGTGTATGTGTGTGTGTGTATGTCCGCTAAAGGAATCTGCACCGTCACATTTACGATCACAAAATTTGGCACACAGGTACATCAGGTGTCCGGGAAGGTTTTAGACCAGGTCTCAGCTCTCTAGGACGTCCCGTTCCTGAGATATTCCCAAAAAATCCATTAGCCAATAGAAGCTTGGTCACATGACCCTTATCAGCCAATAGAATCTCGCAGATCCTCCAGCCTCCACATATACAGTTTTACTCCAGGTTTCCATAACAACGAAGCCATTTTTCTTCACTGCTGTAGGAGAGCTTTAAAGGAAATCTGTCACCATGATAATTGCTATTGCAGTAAAGACATGGCCTAATAGCACTTAGTACCTTATTTCAAGATGTGCCTTTGTCTAGCAATAGATGTTTTCATCCTCTTAAAATCCAGTTTATTTGGTATGCAAATGAGCCAGAAAGGTGCCTAGAGGGGCGTCACCCTTGAAGGAAGGAGCCCAGACACGCCCCTGCCACAATGTGTCTCAAAAGACAAACTTAAAACCCCACCCCAGTCCCTGCTAAGCCACTCCCATGATCTGGTTAGGCCACTCCTCAGTCGACGGGGATTGAAAAAGTTAAGGTAAAAATCAACTTTTGTCAGCTGTATGGATTGGGAGGGAGGGTGACTTTCTCCCTGCAGCTCACACTCAGACAGCACAGTGCTTCTGTCTTAGAGTGAGCTGTTCAAAAGGATATGCCCCCAATCCGGTTAGGCCATGCCCCCTCCCACTCCTCAGCTGACAGAGATTGAAAAAATGAAGTTAAAAAACAACTTCTAGGTCCCACTAAGCCACACACCGATCTGGTTAGGCCATGCCCCCTCCCAGTCCTTAGCCGACGGGGATTGAAAAAATGAAGCTAAAAATCAACTTCTGTCAGCTGCAGGGGTGGTGATGACGGTGACTTTCTCCCTTCAGCTAATACTCGGACAGCACAGTGCTGCTATCTTAGAGTGAACTGTTCAAAAGGACATGCCCCCGATCCAGTTAGGCCACTCCCCTCCCACTCCTCAGCCGACAGGGATTGAAAAAATTAAATAAAAAATCAACTTCTAGGCCCCACTAAACCACGCCCCGATTCGGTTAGACCACGCCCCCCCCCCCCACTCCTCAGCCGACAGGGATTGAAAAAATGAAGTTAAAAATCAACTAATATCAGCTTCAGGGGTGGGAGGGACGGTGACTTTCTTCCTGCAGCTCATACACAAACAGCACAGTACTGCTGTCTGAGAGTGAGCTGTTTAAAAGGACATCCTTGTGTCCATCCAGGCCCTGTGCCAGACAGAGGACAGGGAGTCCGAAAGCCGGACTGTCTGGCCTAAAACTGGACCTCTGGCCACCCTAGGGGCAGGCTGCTGCGGCGGTCACAGTTAAGGGGATGGTCCGCTATGGAGGTCAGTGTTAAGGGGCAGATTGCTGTAAAGGCCACTGTTAAGGGGGCAGGCCACTGTGGAGGTCACTGTCAAGGGGGTGGTGTGCTGTGAAACCCACTGTTAACGGGGAAGGGTGCTGTAAAGGTCAAAGTTAAAGGAGTGGACTGCTGTGGAGGTCCAATTTTAAGGGACGTGGCACTGTGGAAGAATCAGTGTTAAGGGGTGAGGTGCTGTGAGGAGGTCACTGTTAAGGGGGCGGGGTGCTGTAGATGTCACTGTTATAGTGGATAGTGTTGATATCTTTTAACGACACACACAAACATTAAATGAAATAGATTAAATATACCCGAGCGAAGCTTGGCCCTTCAGCTAGTATATTATATAATATACAGTTGCAAGAAAAAGTATGTGAACCCTTTGGAATGATATGGATTTCTGCACAAATTGGTCATAAAATTTGATCTGATCTTCATCTAAGTCACAACTATAGACAATCACAGTCTGCTTAAACTAATAACACACAAAGAATTAAATGTTACCATGTTTTTATTGAACACACCATGTAAACATTCACAGTGCAGGTGGAAAAAAGTATGTGAACCCCCTAGACTAATGACATCTCCAAGAGCTAATTGGAGTGAGGTGTCAGCCAAATGGAGTCCAATCAATGAGATGAGATTGGAGGTGTTGGTTACAGCTGCCCTGCCCTATAAAAAACACACACCAGTTCTGGGTTTGCTTTTCACAAGAAGCATTGCCTGATGTGAATGATGCCTCACACAAAAGAGCTTTCAGAAGACCTACGATTAAGAATTGTTGACTTGCATAAAGCTGGAAAGGGTTATAAAAGTATCTCCAAAAGCCTTGCTGTTCATCAGTCCACGATAAGACAAATTGTCTATAAATGGAGAAAGTTCATCACTGCTGCTACTCTCCCTAGGAGTGGCCGTCCTGTAAAGATGACTGCAAGAGCACAGCGCAGACTGCTCAATCAGGTGAAGAAGAATCTTAGAGTGTCAGCTAAAGACTTACAAAAGTCTCTGGCATATGCTAACATCCCTGTTAGCGAATCTACAATATGTAAAACACTACAGGGAGTGCAGAATTATTAGGCAAGTTGTATTTTTGAGGATTAATTTTATTATTGAACAACAACCATGTTCTATTGCAATAAACCCAAAAAACTCATTAATATCAAAGCTGAATATTTTTGGAAGTAGTTTTTAGTTTGTTTTTAGTTTTAGCTATTTTAGGGGGATATCTGTGTGTGCAGGTGACTATTACTGTGCATAATTATTAGGCAACTTAACAAAAAACAAATATATACACATTTCAATTATTTATTTTTACCAGTGAAACCAATATAACATCTCAACATTCACAAATATACATTTCTGACATTCAAAAACAAAACAAAAACAAATCAGTGACCAATATAGCCACCTTTCTTTGCAAGGACACTCAAAAGCTTGCCATCCATGGATTCTGTCAGTGTTTTGATCTGTTCACCATCAACATTGCGTGCAGCAGCAACCACAGCCTCCCAGACACTGTTCAGAGAGGTGTACTGTTTTCCCTCCTTGTAAATCTCACATTTGATGATGGACCACAGGTTCTCAATAGGGTTCAGATCAGGTGAACAAGGAGGCCATGTCATTAGATTTTCTTCTTTTATACCCTTTCTTGCCAGCCACGCTGTGGAGTACTTGGACGCGTGTGATGGAGCATTGTCCTGCATGAAAATCATGTTTTTCTTGAAGGCTGCAGACTTCTTCCTGTACCACTGCTTGAAGAAGGTGTCTTCCAGAAACTGGCAGTAGGACTGGGAGTTGAGCTTGACTCCATCCTCAACCCGAAAAGGCCCCACAAGCTCATCTTTGATGATACCAGCCCAAACCAGTACTCCACCTCCACCTTGCTGGCGTCTGAGTCGGACTGGAGCTCTCTGCCCTTTACCAATCCAGCCACGGGCCCATCCATCTGGCCCATCAAGACTCACTCTCATTTCATCAGTCCATAAAACCTTAGAAAAATCAGTCTTGAGATATTTCTTGGCCCAGTCTTGACGTTTCAGCTTGTGTGTCTTGTTCAGTGGTGGTCGTCTTTCAGCCTTTCTTACCTTGGCCATGTCTCTGAGTATTGCACACCTTGTGCTTTTGGGCACTCCAGTGATGTTGCAGCTCTGAAATATGGCCAAACTGGTGGCAAGTGGCATCTTGGCAGCTGCACGCTTGACTTTTCTCAGTTCATGGGCAGTTATTTTGCGCCTTGGTTTTTCCACACGCTTCTTGCGACCCTGTTGACTATTTTGAATGAAACGCTTGATTGTTCGATGATCACGCTTCAGAAGCTTTGCAATTTTAAGAGTGCTGCATCCCTCTGCAAGATATCTCACTATTTTTGACTTTTCTGAGCCTGTCAAGTCCTTCTTTTGGCCCATTTTGCCAAAGGAAAGGAAGTTGCCTAATAATTATGCACACCTAATATAGGGTGTTGATGTCATTAGACCACACCCCTTCTCATTACAGAGATGCACATCACCTAATATGCTTAATTGGTAGTAGGCTTTCGAGCCTATACATCTTGGAGTAAGACAACATGCATAAAGAGGATGATGTGGTCAAAATACTAATTTGCCTAATAATTCTGCACTCCCTGTAAACAAGAATGGATTTCATGAGAGGATACCACAGAGTAAGCCACTGCTGTCCAAAAAAAACATTGCTGCACATTTGCTGTTTACACAAGAGCACCTGGATGTTCCACAGCAGTACTGGCAAAATATTCTATGGACAGATGAAACCAAAGTTGAGTTGTTTGGAAGAAACACACAACACTATGTTTGGAGAAAAAGAGGCACATCACACCAACAACAAAACCTCATCCCAACTGTGAAGTATGGTGGTGGGGACATCCTGGTTTGGGGCTGCGTTGCTGCGTCAGGGCCTGGACGGATTGCTATCTTCGAAGGAAAAATTAATTCCCATCCCACTGTGAATGTTTAAATGGTGTGTTCAATAAAAACATGGTAAAATTTAATTATTTGTGTGTTATTAGTTTAAGCAGACTGTGATTGTTTATTGTTATGACTTAGATGAAGATCAGATCACATTGTATGACCAATTTGTGCAGAAATCCATATAATTCCAAAGGGTTCACATACTTTTTCTTGCAACTGTATATATAATTAGAATAAGACAGCACTCTAAATATGAGGTGAATTAGACCCTGTTTATTCCCCAAGCAGCTGTTTGAGTAACTTGGGGAATAAACCGGGTCCAACACCCTATTCACCTTGTGTTTGAAATGCTCAGCCTTGTTTGTTTATTTTTGAATTGTCCGGTGGCACCCTCATCTTTAAAGAGACCGTGCTGCTGTTTTTTCTTGAAATATATATATATATATATATATATATATATAAAGAGATAGCAAAGATTCTTGATTTTGTTTCTCAAATTATAGCTTTGGATACCAAATATAGGTACAGTATTTCATATTTCCTTCAGAACATAAAGCACTGTACAGTTTGAAAAATAAACAGATACAGATTATATACTTCCAGAACTAAAATTAAAATAAATAAATAAATTGGGAACACAGTTAAAGTCAGAAGCACTTGAAGGTATGCATTTTCAAGTTTATTGCAGCATATTACAGAGCCATGCTACATTAATCCTTAATTTGGTTTCAGTCTAAAAATCTCATATAATGTATATACATGCATACTGGGTATAATCAAATTAAAATCTGTGTAAAACTAATATTTGAGGAAACATAATGGGACAGATTTATTAAAGAGGATGCCTGAGTTCCTAAAATGGCTGCTGCACATGTTAGGACATGGAGCAAAGAACTCTGGGAACGAGGGATCACCCACAATGCTATGCATGCCTCCAATTAGCAGCCAGCCCCTCTGATGTCACAGCCCTTTAAATAGCCTCAGCCATCTTGAATTCAGCCATTTTCCAGTGTACTTAGTGAAGGGAGAGATGTGACAGGTGCTAGGGGACAGTGCTAGGAAAAACTTTATTGTGCTAAAAAAAACATTTAGAAGTTCAGGGAAAGATTATTCATAGTGTAGGGATAGGATATGGAGGCATTATCCACACTATAAAAGGAGAACAGGGTCCAATAGGGGAGTGTAAAGCCTGGGTAATAGGAGCGATTCTATTACACCTTGCTGCCCTAATTGGGGATCCAAATTGCTGTTATACTGCTGCTTTCAGGTTTGCACTATATGATAGCTCAGTAATTCCTGCAAACCTTGCATGTTATTGGGGTGCAGCGTACAGCCATATAGTTTAAAAACTTAATTGCAGCTCTCCCTCGCAGCTGTTGGGGGAAAAATGCCATACTCGGCAGTGTGGCAATTTTTTGTTAGGCTGCCGGGGGAGGTGAACATGGCCATTTGCCGAATTTGTGGGCAGGAGGTGATGCGTGGCCAGGGTGCCAATGTTAATTTAAAGGTTGTTTGGACGGCACTCCGTAACTAAGTTCCGGTGCTCAGCGGTAGCGTCAATCAGTGTATAATATATAGAACCGCAGCACTAGAGTTAAGTAAATAGTTGTTTATTTATCCATCCAGAAAAATAGGCTAAGGCCAACGTTTCGGTCTCATCCCGAGACCTTGTTCACGGCCTGAATGAAAAGAATGTCTGGTGTGGAGGATGGCTTGCACCATGGCCCTGCATCAACACATGCGGCATCACCATAAAGTTGCCTGGGAGAACCATGGATCTGATGTGGTGGTCCAGCCTGCTGCAGCAACCACTGCATCACCCAGTGGCACACACCCAATTTAATGCAGTCAAGGCTCCATCACCTCACCCGAAGGGAGCTGTCTATCCTTTCCGTCATCTACCAGTCCTGATGCTCCTGCTTCTCGTCCTCCTATTCCTTGTCAGTCATTTCGTCAGCAATCAATCACTGAAGTGATTGCCAAGAGACATCAGTATGTGTGCACTCATCCAACGGCGCAAAAGCTGAACGTGCTCCTGGCCAAGTTGCTGGTGCTGCAATCCATCCCTTTCCAAGTGGTGGACTCTGCACCTTTCAGAGAACTGATGGCTTGTGCCGAGCCAAGGTGGAGAGTCCCAATCCGTCATTTCTTTGCCAAAAAGGCAGTACCAGCCCTGCACACATATGTAGAACAGAAGTTGGGCCAGTCCTTGAACCTGTTGGTGTCTGCCAAAGTGTTTATCAGGGCTGACGTGTGGAGCTATAACTACGGTCAAGGATAATATATGTCATTTACGGGGTAAATGTGGTTCCTGCCAAGCCACATCAGCAACTTGGTTAGGTGACGCCGCTGCCGCCTCCATGTTCTCACTCCACTGGTCCTGCCACAATGTCCGCCTCTGCCTCCTCATCCTCCACTGTGTCCTCAGCCTCCACTGCAGGGACAATTCACAGTGCTCCTCCAGCATACCACATGTGCAGAGCATGGAGGTGTCATGCTGTTCTGCACCTAGTTTGACTGGGCAAATGGAGTCACACAGGGGAGGAACTGCTCGGTGTCCTTCATCAAGAAATCGAATCCTGGCTTTCTACTCGACAACTCAAAATCGGAACCATGGTGACTGACAATGGGAATAACATGGTGTCGGCGCTGCATCAAGGAAGGCTGAGCCATGTGCCCTGCATGGCATACATGTTCAATCTGGTAATAAAGCGGCTCCTGAAGTCTTCACCCCATCTGCAAGACATCCTGAAAATGCCCAGGAAACTTTGCATGCACTTCAGCCATTCGTACACTGCAAAGCACAACCTTCTTGAGCTGCAGCGGCAGAATGGCGTCCGCCAACATACGCTGATATGCGACATTTCCACCTGTTGAAATTCCACACTCCATATGTTGGACCAATTATATGAACAGAGAAAGGCCATAAACGATTTATTGATGATACAGGCGGAAAGAGGTACTTTCCTGTGTAACTTCAATGTTAGCCAGTGGCAGCTCATGCGTGTCAGCTGCCGCTTGCTCAGGCCCTCTGCGGAGGCCACTTTATTTGTTAGTCGCCAGGACTACGGGATAATCAACATCATTCCACTGAATCACGTACTGGAACAGATGCTGCTACATCTGGCTGGCCAGGGGACAGGAGATGTGGCGCCTAGAACTCATGGCCACATGAGCCCTGTGGGAGCTGAACTAGAGGAGGAGTGTAACATCCCAGAGTATGTCACTAAAACTCTTTCTCCCCGCTACAACATGTCAGGTGCATATGTATTGCCATCTTGTGTAATCTAACAATGCATTTTACATCATATGTATTTTCCATGCCTGTTATATACATATTTGCTGTAATTTTCCATGTACACCAGCAGGTGGCAGCAATGTGTTTAGTTCAGTTTAGTATATCTAGACTGGTATAGTACATTCCAATCTAGCTCCCCCCCTCTTTGAGGAGGTGTGGAATGTTCCCACATCCTGCCTCATGGTGAGGAAAGAAAGTTCTAGTTAGGCTGTGTTAGTAGGAGCTCCCAGAAACAGGGATCCCAAGACAGGATCGATCCTCGGCTGAGGCCAAGATCACTCTTCCCAGCCTGAGTCATCTACCTCAGTGCTGGTTGACAAGCAAGCAGCCACCTCCAGATCTACAGATCTCAAGAAAGCCATTCCCTGCGAGCAGAACTGTGAGTGTTTAATCCAAAGTCCAGGAGAAGCCAAATTCCTCCTTCAGCTAGTCAGGCCCAAACTAAGCAGACTACAGACATAGCAGAAGATAGATACCTGCCAGATTCTTAGGCATATGACAAGAAGCAGAATATATATTAATTCCTGCAACATATTGCCAATACCTGCTGGGACCCAAGACTATTGCTGCAACTGTATGGATTCAAGCTGCATTAAGTAAAGACAAGTTGGATCATATTTCATGTCTGGATTGCATTCATTCCTCAATTACTCCTACTGACCACACTCAACTTTATTGCATGTGAGCAAGGATCCAGGAGTCCAGCCGTACCAAGGTAGGAGACACCGTTGACACCATACCTACTACACAGAGACATTATCCCCCTCTGGCATTCCTCACCTGGTACGTGAGCTATAACATCTTAACCACCTCCGGACCGCCTAACGCAGGATCGCGTTCCGGAGGTGGCAGCCCTGCGCAGAGTCACGCATATATGCGTCATCTCGCGATGGCCGAGATTTCCTGTGAACGCGCGCACACAGGCGCGCGCGCTCACAGGAACGGAAGGTAAGAGAGTTGATCTCCAGCCTGCCAGCGGCGATCGTTCGCTGGCAGGCTGGAGATGTGTTTTTTTTAACCCCTAACAGGTATATTAGACGCTGTTTTGATAACAGCGTCTAATATACCTGCTACCTGGTCCTCTGGTGGTCCCATTTGTTTGGATCGACCACCAGAGGACACAGGTAGCTCAGCAAAGTCCCACCAAGCACCACTACACTACACTACACCCCCCCCCCGTCACTTATTAACCCCTTATTAGCCCCTGATCACCCCTGATCACCCCATATAGACTCCCTGATCACCCCCCTGTCATTGATTACCCCCCTGTAAAGCTCCATTCAGATGTCCGCATGATTTTTACGGATCCACTGATAGATGGATCGGATCCGCAAAACGCATCCGGACGTCTGAATGAAGCCTTACAGGGGCGTGATCAATGACTGTGGTTATCACCCCATATAGACTCCCTGATCACCCCCCCTGTCATTGATTACACCCCTGTCATTGATCAACCCCCTGTAAAGCTCCATTCAGACGTCCGCATGATTTTTACGGATGCACTGATAGATGGATCCGATCCGCAAAACGCATCCGGACGTCTGAATGAAGCCTTACAGGGGCATGATCAATGACTGTGGTGATCACCCCATATAGACTCCCTGATCACCCCCCTGTAAAGCTCCATTCAGATGTCCGCATGATTTTTACGGATGCACTGATAGATGGATCCGATCCGCAAAACGCATCCGGACGTCTGAATGAAGCCTTACAGGGGCATGATCAATGACTGTGGTGATCACCCCATATAGACTCCCTGATCACCCCCCTGTAAAGCTCCATTCAGATGTCCGCATGATTTTTACGGATGCACTGATAGATGGATCCGATCCGCAAAACGCATCCGGACGTCTGAATGAAGCCTTACAGGGGCATGATCAATGACTGTGGTGATCACCCCATATAGACTCCCTGATCACCCCCCTGTAAAGCTCCATTCAGATGTCCGCATGATTTTTACGGATGCACTGATAGATGGATCCGATCCGCAAAACGCATCCGGACGTCTGAATGAAGCCTTACAGGGGCGTGATCAATGACTGTGGTGATCACCCCATATAGACTCCCTGATCACCCCCCTGTCATTGATCACCCCCCTGTAAAGCTCCATTCAGATGTCCGCATGATTTTTATGGATGCACTGATAGATGGATCGGATCCGCAAAACGCATCCGGACGTCTGAATGAAGCCTTACAGGGGCATGATCAATGACTGTGGTGATCACCCCATATAGACTCCCTGATCACCCCCCTGTCATTGATCAACCCCCTGTCATTGATTACCCCCCTGTAAAGCTCCATTCAGACGTCCGCATGATTTTTACGGATCCACTGATAGATGGATCGGATCCGCAAAACGCATCCGGACGTCTGAATGAAGCCTTACAGGGGCATGATCAATGATTGTGGTGATCACCCCATATAGACTCCCTGATCACCCCCCCTGTCATTGATCAACCCCCCTGTCATTGATCACCCCCCTGTCATTGATCACCCCTCTGTAAGGCTCCATTCAGATATTTTTTTGGCCCAAGTTAGCAGAATTTTTTTTTTTTTTTCTTACAAAGTCTCATATTCCACTAACTTGTGTCAAAAAATAAAATCTCACATGAACTCACCATACCCCTCACGGAATCCAAATGCGTAAAATTTTTTAGACATTTATATTCCAGACTTCTTCTCACGCTTCAGGGCCCCTAGAATGCCAGGGCAGTATAAATACCCCACATGTGACCCCATTTCGGAAAGAAGACACCCCCAGGTATTCCGTGAGGGGCATATTGAGTCCATGAAAGATTGAAATTTTTGTCCCAAGTTAGCGGAACGGGAGACTTTGTGTGAAAAAAATTAAAAATATCAATTTCCGCTAACTTGTGCCAAAAAAAAAAAATTTCTATGAACTCGCCATGCCCCTCATTGAATACCTTGGGGTGTCTTCTTTCCAAAATGGGGTCACATGTGGGGTATTTATACTGCCCTGGCATTCTAGGGGCCCCAAAGCGTGAGAAGAAGTCTGGTATCCAAATGTCTAAAAATGCCCTCCTAAAAGGAATTTGGGCACCTTTGCGCATCTAGGCTGCAAAAAAGTGTCACACATCTGGTATCGCCGTACTCAGGAGAAGTTGGGGAATGTGTTTTGGGGTGTCATTTTACATATACCCATGCTGGGTGAGAGAAATATCTTGGTCAAATGCCAACTTTGTATAAAAAAATGGGAAAAGTTGTCTTTTGCCAAGATATTTCTCTCACCCAGCATGGGTATATGTAAAATGACACCCCAAAACACATTCCCCAACTTCTCCTGAATACGGCGATACCACATGTGTGACACTTTTTTGCAGCCTAGGTGGGCAAAGGGGCCCATATTCCAAAGAGCACCTTTAGGATTTCACAGGTCATTTACCTACTTACCACACATTAGGGCCCCTGGAAAATGCCAGGGCAGTATAACTACCCCACAAGTGACCCCATTTTGGAAAGAAGACACCCCAAGGTATTCCGTGAGGGGCATGGCGAGTTCCTAGAATTTTTTATTTTTTGTCACAAGTTAGTGGAAAATGCTTATTTTTTTTTTTATTTTTTTTTTCATACAAAGTCTCATATTCCACTAACTTGTGACAAAAAATAAAAAGTTCCATGAACTCACTATGCCCATCAGCGAATACCTTGGGGTCTCTTCTTTCCAAAATGGGGTCACTTGTGGGGTAGTTATACTGCCCTGGCATTCTAGGGGCCCAAATGTGTGGTAAGGAGTTTGAAATCAAATTCTGTAAAAAATGACCTGTGAAATCCGAAAGGTGCTCTTTTGAATATGGGCCCCTTTGCCCACCTAGGCTGCAAAAAAGTGTCACACATCTGGTATCTCCGTAATCAGGAGAAGTTGGGGAATGTGTTTTGGGGTGTCATTTTACATATACCCATGCTGGGTGAGAGAAATATCTTGGCAAAAGACAACTTTTCCCATTTTTTTATACAAAGTTGGCATTTGACCAAGATATTTATCTCACCCAACATGGGTATATGTAAAAAGACACCCCAAAACACATTCCTCAACTTCTCCTGAATACAGAGATACCAGATGTGTGACACTTTTTTGCAGCCTAGGTGGGCAAAGGGGCCCACATTCCAAAGAGCACCTTTCGGATTTCACAGGTCATTTACCTACTTACCACACATTTGGGCCCCTAGAATGCCAGGGCAGTATAACTACCCCACAAGTGACCCCATTTTGGAAAGAAGAGACCCCAAGGTATTCGCTGATGGGCTTAGTGAGTTCATGGAAGTTTTTATTTTTTGTCACAAGTTTGTGGAATATGAGACTTTGTATGAAAAAAAAAAAAAAAAATCATCATTTTCCACTAACTTGTGACAAAAAATAAAAAATTCTAGGAACTCGCCATGCCCCTCACGGAATACCTTGGGGTGTCTTCTTTCCAAAATGGGGTCACTTGTGGGGTAGTTATACTGCCCTGGTATTCTAGGGGCCCAAATGTGTGGTAAGGAGTTTGAAATCAAATTCAGGAAAAAATGAGGAGTGAAATCCGAAAGGTGCTCTTTGGAATATGGGCCCCTTTGCCCACCTAGGCTGCAAAAAAGTGTCACACATCTGGTATCCCCGTACTCAGGAGAAGTTGAGGAATGTGTTTTGGGGTGTCTTTTTACATATACCCATGCTGGGTGAGATAAATATCTTGGTCAAATGACAACTTTGTATAAAAAAATGGGAAAAGTTGTCTTTTGCCAAGATATTTCTCTCACCCAGCATGGGTATATATAAAATGACACCCCAAAACACATTCCCCACCTTCTCCTGAGTACGGAGATACCAGATGTGTGACACTTTTTTGCAGCCTAGGTGGGCAAAGGGGCCCATATTCCAAAGAGCACCTTTCGGATTTCACAGGTCATTTTTTACAGAATTTGATTTCAAACTCCTTACCACACATTTGGGCCCCTAGAATGCCAGGGCAGTATAACTACCCCACAAGTGACCCCATTTTGGAAAGAAGAGACCCCAAGGTATTCGCTGATGGGCATAGTGAGTTCATGGAAGTTTTTATTTTTTGTCACAAGTTAGTGGAATATGAGACTTTGTAAGAAAAAAAAAAAAAAAAAAAAAATCATAATTTTCCGCTAACTTGTGACAAAAAATAAAAAGTTCTATGAACTCACTATGCCCATCAGCGAATACCTTAGGGTGTGTACTTTCAGAAATGGGGTCATTTGTGGTGTGTTTGTACTGTCTGGGCATTGTAGAACCTCAGGAAACATGACAGGTGCTCAGAAAGTCAGAGCTGCTTCAAAAAGCGGAAATTCACATTTTTGTACCATAGTTTGTAAACGCTATAACTTTTACCCAAACCATTTTTTTTTTACCCAAACATTTTTTTTTTATCAAAGACATGTAGAACTATAAATTTAGAGCAAAATTTCTATATGGATGTCGTTTTTTTTGCAAAATTTTACAACTGAAAGTGAAAAATGTCATTTTTTTGCAAAAAAATCGTTAAATTTCGATTAATAACAAAAAAAGTAAAAATGTCAGCAGCAATGAAATACCACCAAATGAAAGCTCTATTAGTGAGAAGAAAAGGAGGTAAAATTCATTTGGGTGGTAAGTTGCATGACCGAGCAATAAACGGTGAAAGTAGTGTAGGTCAGAAGTGTAAAAAGTGGCCTGGTCTTTCAGGGTGTTTAAGCACTGGGGGCTGAGGTGGTTAAAGGGCCCTGCTACAGTATCTGCGCAAGCTGCAATTGGCATCACGAACTAAAAACTATTAATATTGCGCCAGTGTGCATCTGCCCCAATCCGGCTTACTGCTGGAGGAGGAGGAGGAATTTCGAGCGCAAGGCTGGTTTTTCTACACAGGTGACAGGAGAGGAGGAGCAAGAGGAGCAGGAGCGACCAGAGGAGCTACAGGCCGATGAGGAAGATGAGGCAAATTACCCAGACACACCGTGGCAGTATGCAGAGGATATGGAGGCAGGGAGTCCCTCGAGTCATTTCCGCAAATTGCCCGATGCATGCTCAGTTGCTTGCGTAGTGACAGCCGAATTGTCACTAGTGATGAGCGGCAGGGGCAATATTTGAATTTGCGATATTTCGCGAATATTTGGGCGAATATTCGCCATATATTCGAGAATTCGCGAATTCATGATCTCCAGGCATTATTTTCTTGGTTTTCTTGAACTGGTATTTAAAAAAAAATAGAATATTCGCAATTACCAATATATTTAGCGATATTCTAAATATTCGCGAAATCTCGAAGTGCCGATATTCGCGATTAAAATTCGCAATTCGAATATTCGTGATCAACACTAATTGTCACCATTTGACAGAGGGATGACTACTGGCACTCCACCATGTTAAACCCTCGCTACCAGTCCAAAATGGGGGCCTTTTATTTACCTGGTGAGAGGGAGGACAAACTGAATTACTATCGAGTAGAGTTGAGCGAACACCTGGATGTTCGGGTTCGAGAAGTTCGGCCGAACTTCCCGGAAATGATCCGAACCCGACCCGAACTTCGTCCCGAACCCCATTAAAGTCAATGGGGACCCGAACTTTTCGGCACTAAAAAGGCTGTAAAACAGCCCAGGAAAGAGCTAGAGGGCTGCAAAAGGCAGCAACATGTAGGTAAATCCATTGCAAACAAATGTGGATAGGGAAATGAATTAAAATTAAAAAAAAAAAAAAATAAATTAACCAATATCAATTGGACAGAGGTCCCATAGCAGAGAATCTGGCTTCACGTCAGCAGAAAATCAGTCTCTTCATGCCATAGCAGAGAATCTGGCTTCATGTCATAGCAGAGAATCAGGCTTCACGTCACCCACCACTGGAACAGGCCACTGTCACACATTTAGGCCCTGGCACCCAGACAGAGGAGAGAGGTCCCGTAACAGAGAATCTGGCTTCATGTCAGCACAGAATCAGTCTTCATGTCATAGCAGAGAATCAGGCTTCACGTCACCCACCACTGGAACAGGCCACTGTCACATATTTAGGCCCAGGCACCCAGGCAGAGGAGAGATGTCCCGTAACAGAGAATCTGGCTTCATGTCAGCACAGAATCAGTCTTCATGTCATAGCAGAGAATCAGGCTTCACGTCACCCACCACTGGAACAGGCCACTTTCACATATTTAGGCCCCGGCACCCAGACAGAGGAGAGAGGTCCCGTAACAGAGAATCTGGCTTCATGTCAGCACAGAATCAGTCTTCATGTCATAGCAGAGAATCAGGCTTCACGTCACCCACCACTGGAACAGGCCACTGTCACATATTTAGGCCCCGGCACCCAGACAGAGGAGAGAGGTCCCGTAACAGAGAATCTGGCTTCATGTCAGCACAGAATCAGTCTTCATGTCATAGCAGAGAATCAGGCTTCACGTCACCCACCACTGGAACAGGCCACTGTCACATATTTAGGCCCAGGCAGCCAGGCAGAGGAGAGAGGTCCCAAAACAGAGAATCTGGCTTCATGTCAGCACAGAATCAGTCTTCATGTCATAGCAGAGAATCAGGCTTCACGTCACCCACCACTGGAACAGGCCACTGTCACACATTTAGGCCCTGGCACCCAGACAGAGGAGAGAGGTCCCGTAACAGAGAATCTGGCTTCATGTCAGCACAGAATCAGTCTTCATGTCATAGCAGAGAATCAGGCTTCACGTCACCCACCACTGGAACAGGCCACTGTCACATATTTAGGCCCAGGCACCCAGGCAGAGGAGAGATGTCCCGTAACAGAGAATCTGGCTTCATGTCAGCACAGAATCAGTCTTCATGTCATAGCAGAGAATCAGGCTTCACGTCACCCACCACTGGAACAGGCCACTTTCACATATTTAGGCCCCGGCACCCAGACAGAGGAGAGAGGTCCCGTAACAGAGAATCTGGCTTCATGTCAGCACAGAATCAGTCTTCATGTCATAGCAGAGAATCAGGCTTCACGTCACCCACCACTGGAACAGGCCACTGTCACATATTTAGGCCCCGGCACCCAGACAGAGGAGAGAGGTCCCGTAACAGAGAATCTGGCTTCATGTCAGCACAGAATCAGTCTTCATGTCATAGCAGAGAATCAGGCTTCACGTAACCCACTACTGGAACAGGCCACTGTCACATATTTAGGCCCAGGCACCCAGGCAGAGGAGAGAGGTCCCAAAACAGAGAATCTGGCTTCATGTCAGCACAGAATCAGTCTTCATGTCATAGCAGAGAATCAGGCTTCACGTAACCCACTACTGGAACAGGCCACTGTCACATATTTAGGCCCAGGCACCCAGGCAGAGGAGAGAGGTCCCAAAACAGAGAATCTGGCTTCATGTCAGCACAGAATCAGTCTTCATGTCATAGCAGAGAATCAGGCTTCACGTCACCCACCACTGGAACAGACCACTGTCACATATTTAGGCCCCGGCACCCAGACAGAGGAGAGAGGTCCCGTAACAGAGAATCTGGCTTCATGTCAGCACAGAATCAGTCTTCATGTCATAGCATAGAATCAGGCTTCACGTCACCCACCACTGGAACAGGCCACTGTCACATATTTAGGCCCCGGCACCCAGACAGAGGAGAGAGGTCCCGTAACAGAGAATCTGGCTTCATGTCAGCACAGAATCAGTCTTCATGTCATAGCAGAGAATCAGGCTTCACGTCACCCACCACTGGAACAGGCAACTGTCACATATTTAGGCCCCAGCACCCAGACAGAGGAGAGGTTCATTCAACTTTGAGTTGCCCCGCAATATAATGGTAAAATGAAAATAAAAATAGGATTGAATGAGGAAGTGCCCTGGAGTACAATAATATATTGTTAAGGGGAGGTAGTTAATGTCTAATCTGCACAAGGGATGGACAGGTCCTGTGGGATCCATGCCTGGTTCATTTTTATGAACGTCAGCTTGTCCACATTGGCTGTAGACAGGCGGCTGCATTTGTCTGTAATGACGCCCCCTGCCGTGCTGAATACACGTTCAGACAAAACGCTGGCCGCCGGGCAGGCCAGCACCTCCAAGGCATAAAAGGCTAGCTCTGGCCACGTGGACAATTTGGAGACCCAGAAGTTGAATGGGGCCGAACCATCAGTCAGTACGTGGAGGGGTGTGCACAGGTACTGTTCCACCATGTTAGTGAAATGTTGCCTCCTGCTAACACGTTCCGTATCAGGTGGTGGTGCAGTTAGCTGTGGCGTGGTGACAAAACTTTTCCACATGTCTGCCATGCTAACCCTGCCCTCAGAGGAGCTGGCCGTGACACAGCTGCGTTGGCGACCTCTTGCTCCTCCTCTACCTTCGCCTTGGGCTTCCACTGGTTCCCCTGTGACATTTGGGAATGCTCTCAGTAGCGCGTCTACCAACGTGCGCTTGTTCTCGCGCATCTTCCTATCACGCTCCAGTGTAGGAAGTAAGGTGGGCACATTGTCTTTGTATCGGGGATCCAGCAGGGTGGCAACCCAGTAGTCCGCACACGTTAAAATGTGGGCAACTCTGCTGTCGTTGCGCAGGCACTGCAGCATGTAGTCGCTCATGTGTGCCAGGCTGCCCAGAGGTAAGGACAAGCTGTCCTCTGTGGGAGGCGTATCGTCATCGTCCTGTGTTTCCCCCCAGCCGCGCACCAGTGATGGGCCCGAGCTGCGTTGGGTGCCAGCCCGCTGTGAACCTGCTTCATCCTCATCCTCCTCCACCTCTTCCTCATCCTCGTCCTCCTCGTCCTCCAGTAGTGGGCCCTGTCTGGCAACATTTGTACCTGGCCTCTGCTGTTGCAAAAAACCTCCCTCTGAGTCACTTCGAAGAGAATGGCCTGAAAGTGCTAAAAATGACCCCTCTTCCTCCTCTTTCTCCTGGGCCACCTCCTCTTCCATCATCGCCCTAAGTGTTTTCTCAAGGAGACATAGAAGTGGTATTTTAACGCTGATAACGGCGTCATCGCCACTGGCCATGTTGGTGGAGTACTCGAAACAGCGCAACAGGGCACACCGGTCTCGCATGGAGGCCCAGTCATTGGTGGTGAAGTAGTGCTGTTCCGCAGTGCGACTGACCCGTGCGTGCTGCAGCTGAAACTCCACTATGGCCTGCTGCTGCTCGCACAGTCTGTCCAGCATGTGCAAGGTGGAGTTCCACCTGGTGGGCACGTCGCATATGAGGCGGTGAGCGGGAAGGCCGAAGTTACGCTGTAGCGCAGACAGGCGAGCGGCGGCAGGGTGTGAACGCTGGAAGCGCGAACAGATGGCCCGCACTTTATGCAGCAGCTCTGACATGTCGGGGTAGTTGTGAATGAACTTCTGCACCACCAAATTCAGCACATGCGCCATGCAAGGGATGTGCGTCAAACCGGCTAGTCCCAGAGCTGCAACGAGATTTCGCCCATTATCGCACACCACCAGGCCAGGCTTGAGGCTCACCGGCAGCAACCACTCGTCGGTCTGTTGTTCTATACCCCGCCACAACTCCTGTGCAGTGTGGGGCCTGTCCCCAAACATATGAGTTTCAGAACGGCCTGCTGACGTTTACCCCGGGCTATGCTGAAGTTGGTGGTGAAGGTGTGTGGCTGACTGGATGAGCAGGTGGAAGAAGAGGAGGAGGGAGCTGAGTAGGAGGAGACAGGAGGCAAAGAATGTTGCCCTGCGATCCTTGGCGGCGGAAGGATGTGCGCCAAACAGCTCTCCGCCTGGGGCCCAGCAGCCACTACATTTACCCAGTGTGCAGTTAGGGAGATATAGCGTCCCTGGCCATGCTTACTGGTCCACATATCTGTGGTTAGGTGGACCTTGCCACAGATGGCGTTGCGCAGTGCACACTTGATTTTATCGGATACTTGGTTGTGCAGGGAAGGCACGGCTCTCTTGGAGAAGTAGTGCCGGCTGGGAACAACATACTGTGGGACAGCAAGCGACATGAGCTGTTTGAAGCTGTCTGTGTCCACCAGCCTGAATGACAGCATTTCATAGGCCAGTAGTTTAGAAATGCTGGCATTCAGGGCCAGGGATCGAGGGTGGCTAGGTGGGAATTTACGCTTTCTCTCAAATGTTTGTGAGATGGAGAGCTGAACGCTGCCGTGTGACATGGTTGAGATGCTTGGTGACGCAGGTGGTGGTGTTGGTGGTACATCCCATGTTTGCTGTGCGGCAGTTGCCAATGTTCCTCCAGAGGCAGAGGAAGAGCCTGAGGCGGCGGCAGCAGCAGAAGAGGCCGAGGCGGCGGCAGCAGGAGAAGTGGTAGCAGGGGGAGCCTGAGTGAGTTCCTTGTTTTTAAGGTGTTTACTCCACTGCAGTTCATGCTTTGCATGCAGGTGCCTGGTCATGCAGGTTGTGCTAAGGTTCAGAACGTTAATGCCTCGCTTCAGGCTCTGATGGCACAGCGTACAAACAACTCGGGTCTTGTCGTCAGCACATTGTTTGAAGAAGTGCCATGCCAGGGAACTCCTTAAAGCTGCCTTTGGGGTGCTCGGTCCCAGATGGCGGCGGTCAGTAGCAGGCGGAGTCTCTTAGCGGCGGGTGTTCTGATTTTGCCCACTGCTCCCTCTTTTGCTACGCTGTTGGCTCGGTCTCACCACTGCCTCTTCCTCTGAACTGTGAAAGTCAGTGGCACGACCTTCATTCCATGTGGGGTCTAGGACCTCATCGTCCCCTGCATCGTCTTCCACCAAGTCTTGATCCCTGACCTCCTGTTCAGTCTGCACACTGCAGAAAGACGCAGCAGTTGGCACCTGTGTTTCGTCATCATCAGAGACGTGCTGAGGTGGTATTCCCATGTCCTCATCATCAGGAAACATAAGTGGTTGTGCGTTAGTGCATTCTATCTCTTCCACCCCTGGGGAAGGGCTAGGTGGATGCCCTTGGGAAACCCTGGCAGCAGAGTCTTCAAACAGCATAAGAGACTGCTGCATAACTTGAGGCTCAGACAGTTTCCCTGATATGCATGGGGGTGATGTGACAGACTGATGGGCTTGGTTTTCATGCGCCATCTCTGCGCTTTCTGCAGAAGACTGGGTGGGAGATAATGTGAACGTGCTGGATGCACTGTCGGCCACCCAATTGACTAATGCCTGTACCTGCTCAGGCCTTACCATCCTTAGAACGGCATTGGGCCCGACCAAATATCC